>NC_056744.1:490719314-490744314 GCF_019279795.1 Protopterus annectens
CATGTTTATTTTTTTCCGGCGATTGCCAATGTTTAAACGTAGCACAGCGCCGCGCAAATGGGCTGCGCTGCAAAAAAACAGAAAAATAAAAATTTAAAACCCAAAAACATGGGTTTTATGAAAACCATCAATTTACAATGTAAGGGAATAGCAGGCTGAAAACAACCACCGAGTTGGGGTTGCTAAGGGGGAAAGCTCAGTGTAAGACAAGCATTAGTAGTCAATCCTATGTAAATGAGTGTTAGGATACTGAATCGCACTTTTACATAGCAAATGAGCACATTCCCTGGAGTGTAGGAGTAGGATAACGGGAGTAACAGAGCAGGAGATAGGTGAAATCACAGGCGGGTATGTATGAAAGAAGTGAAGCTTATTGGAGCAGAGTGGCATGTGAAAGCTGTCAGTTAGACATCATGGAAAGAGGTGTGTCAACAGGTAGACAAGGGAAAGCCAAGAAATGGAAGGTGTACACTGTGGATAACACCAAAGTTTCTTGCTGAGCGTGCATACATGCATGTGCACGCTGGAAAGCCCGAGTAAGATGGAGTGCATGCGTGTAAGTGTGAGTGCCCGTGTTTACGCAGGAGTAAGCATGTAGAAGCCTGTTTAAAGACTTGTAAGTGTGTTTGTGCTGGTGTGCACGCATTTTAACCTGAATAAGCAAGTTGTAGTCCATCTAAGCATGTGTGCAGGCATGTTAGCTGCTGTGTGCTTGTTTGCCCCTATATGCGTGTCGCTCCCCCCAGAGGAAACAGACAGGAAAAAGGAAGCACAACAAATTGTAGGAAGCTACCAGGGAATACTAGCAGAGCTAGCAGGTGAAAACAATCAGAATCAAGCAATTACACAGGCAGAACAGTAGCCTAGCCCAGCACTGAAAACTCTGCAAACAACAGTGCAATATGTGTCTCTGAAGAGACACTGCAACACTGGAGTAAGCTACTAGAAGTGAAAACTGAAAAAGCTTCACTCAGACAAAAAATTCTAGGGGCTGCCATAGCTGTTATAAGGCGACATATGCAACATGCTGAGAGTGGTGACAATGCAAATGCTGCTGGACAACCCACAGTGAGGAGACGGAGAAGAGTGTATAGACCCAGGGTCACCTACCAGGGGTTACATGAGCTGGAGATAGTGGAGTGCTATAGATTGGACAGAGACCTCCTGCAGCAAATTGTTGAGCTGTGCAGGCCACGCCTCACATACAGAACCAACAGAGGGGTACCCATCCCAGTGGAAACCAAGGCATGTGTTGGCCTAAGAATATTAGCAACAGGTACCTTCCAGAGACAAACTGGTGATGTGATGGGGATATCACAGGCATCAGCATCCAGGGTACTGCACCAGTTCCTGGATGCCATGTCAGCACATGTCGGTGATCATGTATATTTCCCCAATTCCCGTGAGGTATTGGCCAGCAATATGCGTCTCTTCCAGCAAATAGCGGAATACCCTGAGGTAGTGGGTGCAATAGATGGCACGCATATACGCATCAAAGCACCAGCCAGCGAGCGGAGTAGGGCCTACATTAACTGCAAGGGCTTCCCCTCCATCAACTGGCAGGTTATGTCTGATGCCCAGGGCACAATAATGAATGTGTGTGCTTGCTGCCCTGGAAGCTACCATGATTCCCATATCTGGCATCTGACGCAGCTGTACCAGACATTTGCCAATGGGGACATCCCACATGGTCACCTATTGGGGGATGCTGGCTATGCACTGGAGCTGTGGCTGATGACACCCATCAGAAACACACACACAACTGAACAGGAACACCATAATGAGGCACACGCACAAACACGTAATGTAATTGAGTGTGCGTTTGGGCTGCTCAAGTCACAGTTCTGGTGCCTGGATACATCTGGTGGAGCCTTGCAGTACTCACCAACTACATGTACCCAAATTGTCATGGTATGTGCTATGCTACATGATATGATTCTGTGAAAACAGCTGCAGCAGGACCAGCATAGGCCCAGCCCAAACAGCCCCCCACCATTGCCAAGGCCATCACAGGCAGAGCGTGACTCGGAGGAGGAACAACCTGAGCCTGCCCCAGTAGGCAGAAGGAGGCGTGCCCAGTATGCCTTGGCCTTAGCAAAGAGGCAATGCATAGCACATACACTGGCTAAGTACGAACCCTGGAAATGATACCTCTCTCTGACACACACATATAGTAAAAGGGATGCCTAAGTTGACACAACCTGCTTTCAAACATGTACAGGGAGTGTAGTATGTCCATCCAACATAGGCACCCCTGCAGCACCACATGAGGCATGATTGACATGTGTTAAGCAATGTAACACCATGTAGTATATGTAAACTTGATGACCCATGAGTAACATCCTACCCTCACCAAGCATGATGCCACAATATGAAGACAAGATGATTAATTACAACAATTGGCTTAAGTATTGTTGTTAGTCAAAGGGGATCCAATGCCTGTCAGACTGGGATGACATGCTGAGCAAGACATGATGCTCCGCTAGGGATGGCTTGCACCTATCACCCCTGGCCTTTTGGATACTGGAAAAGGCTGTTGTCACCCCCATAGTGCCTTGAATAGGTAAGGCTCAAAACACAAACCCACCTCCATAGGTATCACAAGGGATACGAAACTAGAAGTAATGCTACCCAATGCCAGAAGTCTAAACTGCAAGATGCATGCAGTCCAAACTTTCCTCAGCATGGAGAATGCTGATATCTGCGCAGTAACAGAAACCTGGTTCAAGGCTCCCAAGAGCACACTAGCACTACCAGGTTACACCTCATACCATGCTTTACAGCCCCAAAACATGGAACAAACTACAAAAGGAGGGTGAGTATCAATAATTGTCAAGGATACCCACACCCCCAGGTTGGTGCCACAGCATGAAGCAGAACAGACTATCCATGTGCAAGTAACGGTGGCTAAAACTGCCTCCCAGTTCATAGCCTGCTACAGACCACCCTCCTAAATCCAGGAACCCCACTTGGCCTACTTGAAAACACATGAAAATATGAAGGTCTCTCCAAACAACATTATATTGGGCGACTGCAACTACCAAAACATAGACTGGGAGCATTATTCTAGCTCCAACACCCTAGGCCAAAGGTTCGTAGACTTCATAAACCAAAATGCTATAGAACAACTTGTCACCACTCCCACATGGGGGTAAACATACTGGACCTGATAATCACCAACATGGGGACACTATGGCCAAGACGAGAAGTGTATCCCTCACTGGTAAGATCAGACCATAGAGTAATCTCACTGGATATTCACATCCTGACCCCAGTCCCTGGCCAGAAAACCACAGTGAAAAACATGTGTAAAACAAATTATGCACTCCTCCAAACTGAGGTGGAATCCATTAAAAGCCCTTGTGCCTATGGAAAATATGGCCCAGACCTCAGAACCCTTTATGAATGCATTCTGTGAACACCTTCAGGAAGGCATGGATTATGCAATCCCAAATAAAACCAAGACCCAATCCTCCAAAGGCAGGCATCCTGTCTGGTGGAACCCAGCCATTAACAAACCATGCAAGAGAAGGAGGAAGCTACTACATGATAGAGCAAAACCCAAAAAGGGAAGGCATCACTGATCAGTATTATGACAAAAAACTATGGCCACACATAAAATCCTCTAAGACCAGCTACGAGATAAAAATTGTACAGGACACTAAGGATAATCACAAGGCTTTCTTTACTGATGGTAGGAACCTGGGTGGGAATTCCCAGATATGCTCAGAATTAGTCCAAAATGGCAAACAATACACCAAACCCACAGACATTGTCAACATCCGACCTGACAGGTTCAGTGGAAACTCCCCACCACCACCAAAAGGCCAAATATCTATCCCAGCAGTGTGCTGGCCCCCTGGCATCGCAGATGATCAGGTAACAGCCAGCATCCCTAAAGCAAAACACACAGCATCACTGGGACCAGATTGTGTCCCAGGCTGCATCCAACATGAAGTCCAAGAAGAATTGAACACCAAATAAAACTACTGCTCAATCTCAGCCTTACCACAGGATATGTACCTTAAACAGCAGTGTACAGCAACAGTGGTCCCTCTCCACAAAGGTGGTGCCTGAATGGATCATGCAAACTATCACCCCCGAATCCTGACTAGCATGGTCTGCAAAGCTATGGAAAGGATCATCATGGACCTCAGAAATAAAGATAGTGGGGACCTACAGACACTGGAACCTACCCAGTGTGGCTTTCTTAAGGGCAGATCCTGCCCCTTAAACCTGGTTGAGTCATTTGAAACAGTCACCAAAGCCATTGATGAGGGGAAGGTGGTCCACACAGCCTACCTGGACCTTACAAAAGCCTTCCATACAATACCCCACTTGGTCATTATAGATAAGCTCACCAGCTTAAATATAAACCCCTATGTCACTAGATGGGTTGCAAACTGGCTCAAAGACAGAACTGACATGGTCAGAAATGCTGGAGCCATGTCAGAGTCCAAACCAGCTACAACTGGCATCCCACAAGGTTTGGTCCTGGGAACCCCCTGTTTGGTATATATTTCTCGGAGGTACAGGCCAACATGAAAGGACTGTGTCTGAACAAGTTTGCAGATGACTACAAACTGGGTGCCATATCTGACCCTCCAGCTGACACAAGCATCCTACAAAAGGGCCTCATAGAAACAGACAACTGGTGCCACAGCCATGTCATCAAGCTAAACACAAAAAAGTGTATAGTCATCCCCTTTGGAAAAACAGTAAGTGCCCACCAATTACCACACAGGTGGTAACCCATTAAGTACAGAAGAAGTAATAAGAGACCTGGGGACAAAAGTTGATAGAAATCTCACATTTGGCAACCATGTGGCCATAGTGGTTATTAAAAACATTTCATATACCCACCTAATCATGAAGATATTCACATCTAGATCAGGGGAGGTCATCGTGCCTCTTCAGTCAGCCTTCATCAGGCTCACAATTGAGTACAATGCCCCTTGTGGGATGTACCTTAGCAGACACCTCCAGCAACTGGAAAGGCCCCAAATCTGCCTGATTAAACAAACTGCAGCTCCACACAGTGGCATATTGGCTGCCCAGAGGTGATCTGTGCCTGATGTATAAAGCCATGTCCAACCTGGAATCAATGCACATGCTGCACCTTGTAAAATCTGAATCCCGTTGAGCTATGCACATGAGAGACCTGAACCTCAGCACTGAAATAATTAGGACATGCTGTAGTGATTGATCCATAACCCAGAAGCTCCCTCCACTCTTGAGTAGCCAGAGAGTCCCTCATTAACTCTCTTCAAGAGGAATCTTGATGAGTGGATGGCAGATTGTAGGTTTACCCTGGGTATCACTTTTATGTCAGTTAGACAGAGGCACAGTATACTAACCTTGAAAAATGTCATGGCAAACTCCAGTTAAAATGTGTGTTGAAGGACAAACACACTCTGATTAGGATTAGAAATGCCCTAGGGTGCATAGCCTAGTGTTTGTCAATGTCCACCCAAGTTGCGGAATACACTAGTAATGTTGGACAAACCTGGTTTAAGTAGGCCATAGCTGAACAAAATGCAACACAGTCATACCTTAGTTTGGTGTGCTCAGCATGAGTATTTAAAGCAGTGATGGGACTCAAACCCAGGGTATTGTGCACAAGAGTGAAAGGACTGAACCACTACACTATGACAACATTACAGTGTTTGGCTAGTATGAAAGAATGTTGACAAGTGTATGCAAACTGTCCCATGGAAACCCTGCAGGCACAGCATAATCCCTGTTGGGTTCAGACACAAAGTAGTTGGGCAGTAAGAACACAACATGACTTCCAACACACACATTATAAATGTCAAATATTGTTCAAGTTCACACACAACCACAAATGTAGTGGACCTCAGATCTCAACATATGGAAAGGCCACACTAGGCATGCTCACACACTTTGATAAATGAGACATATGTCAGGCAACAAACCATGGAAAGCCTGAACTGGGCATGCTCACACACTTAGGCCATGTCTCAGTATAGCAGTCGGCCACACATATCTGGCATTTGTATGTGTTAAGCCAGGAACCTCCCACAATACAGCAATCTGCCCAGTGCACACAGTTAAATGACAACAGAGACATAAGTAATATACTGGAACCCTGCCATGATCAAACATCTTCCACAGATACACAAGTTGTTCATAGAAACAGGGAAAGCTATGGCAATAAAGACATGCAAACAGTTTATCAGCAACAAATATTGTGCATCCCAAACATAAACATATGGGTGTAGAGGTCGATACTAGGCTGTTTGCCCTAGGGAATACATAAGCCTGGCCAGAGTGTATTTGGTGTCTGCCTCCCCAGTACAGTAGCCTACTGTGATTCTGTAAAGTAGGCCACAGAAGGCACCGTTTAAGGCTAGTTTGCTGTGCCTCCATCAAGCAGGGACACAGTGGAGATCCCAGGGGTTGAATTTGCAATGTCACAGCCATGTGGCTGGAGTTTGCTGGAAGAGGGTTGGTGAGGTGCTATGTCTAACATTAATTGGGATTCAATTCCAGACTGAGGGGAGCCTTATCTGTAGTGTCTGGGCAATTTCACTGTCAAAACTTGCAAGTGATGATTTTGAGGGATTGAAGTGTCCTGCCAATACTGTTCAGAGATGTCCTCCCTCTGTGGGATATTGCTCTGTTATGTATTAGCTCCCTCCTTCTGTTGTACAGCTTATATATGGCTGGTGTCAACCAGACAGGTCTCCTGTTGTGGAGGAGTCTTGGTTTTATTTGGGATAGCATGATCAATGAAAACCTGCAGGTGCTCATATAATGCATTTGTAAATGATTCTGCCGTTTGGGCTGTATAATCCTCCAGCACAGGGCCTTTGAAGTATTCCACCCCAGTCTTCACAAGTGCAAAGTTTGCTTTTGAGAAATACTTTGTTAGCAGTGATTTCCTTGCCTGGGGGTGGGGATGGGATATGGACGCCCATGGAAAGTTGGTTATGGTCATATCTTAACAATGGTGGTCTACCTCTGGTGTGGAACATAGAGTCCCCATGTTGGTGATGATCAGGTCCAATATGTATTCCCCCTTGTGGCTGTAGTGACTGGTTCTGCCATAGCACATGGATTCACAAATTGTAGTGGCTGTAGGGTGATGTCGTTGAGGCCTGAGTAGTTCCCCCAGTCAATATTCCTGTACCTGAAGTTAACCACTGTAATGGCGTATGTGAACACCTTCATATCCTACACTGTTCCCAGGGAAGCCAAGTGTGGTATCTGGATATGGGGGTGGTGGTCTGAACTGCACACCAAACCAAAAGGCAGTTTTGCACAATGGTAGTTGTATATGTATGGCCTGTCATGCTTAGTGCAGTGGTAACAACCCAGAGGTGTGTGTATCTGTGATGTATATGGTTATGTTGTGTGTTGCAAGTCCTGTGTTCATGAAGCATGGTATAAAACATAACCAGGCAGTGCTGATGTGCATATGTGACCCTGAACTAGGCATCTGTTAATGCATATATATTGTTATCCCCCATACTGAGGGATAGTAATAGATGTACATACCTCTTTGTAAAAACTGATGTCAGCAACCTATAAATACTGCAGAAGAAAAGCCACCCAGTAATGTGAATAGCGCGCTGTGCTAATACGTCTCTCTCAAGTGTTATAACATAGTTAGGTAGGGATTTGAATCCTACAAAAGCCATGTGTGTACTTGTCAATGTGTGGTGGATTTTGCTTTTATTATTGTATGACATATAATTATAACAGTAATTGCAATGCACACATCAGGTATGTGTGTACCACATACAGATATGTACTTGTGACCTGCAATAGTTCCTATGTGTGAAGCCTGCTTCATATGAATACAGTTGTTACCTTTGCCAGCATGTGCTGCAGATTCCCAGACCGTACGCCATACATGTATGTTGATGAGAATGCAGGCTACTGCAGTGATCTGTGTCCTAGGCCAACTGGGTGACACACAGTCATGAAAGCTCTGATATATTAATGTGGGTGAGGGTTCATGTCTGGAGTATATGTCACACATGTTATAACACAGTAAAGTCTGTGAGTAATGGACATCCAGTGTAGGTGTATGGCAACTGTTGCTGATATGCATAAAGACACCTGCTTGCTTAGGCGAAACACCAAGGGACTGCACAATACCTTTGGAAATGTGAATATCACAGGATAGACAAGAAAACAATTGTCCATATGTACACACCATTACCTGTTCTACATGATGGGTGCTTCCACCTACATGGTACTATTGGAATACTATGTTAAGTACATGCTGATGACAAAGTTACAGTTGTGTTACAGTAATAGAGCATGGCTTGGACAACAGGTATCTGTCTGTATGATACCCTTGTGGTGGTCATGTGTGTCATGTGCAGAATGCATTGTAGGCCACTGTATGCATTTCCAGTCGTGGATGAACATATCCCAAGTGTGTTGGCATGTACGTGAGACTGCTATATGGCAAACAGTATTCTTCCCAGGGATGTGTGGGGCTCAGTAAGAATGGCTACATGGTATAGTGTAGTACTGCAGGGATATCACTGACACTGGGTTTCCTACATCTGTGTATCAGTGGAGGATACATCATGTAATAGGTTAATTGGTTCATACTAGGCTATCTGCCCTAGGGCAGTTATAAGCCTAGTCAGACTGTGTTTGGCTTTCACCACCCATTTTAAATGTATTTTGCTATGGCCTTTTTCCAGGTTAGTATACTCTGCCTCTGTGTAACAGTGACACAGAAGTGAGACGTTTGTGCTGAACCTGTCAGCAATGATGTTGGCAATGTATGTGGCTTACGTGTATTATTTGTCATTTAGGACTACTTCTGAGCATATCTTGGAATTCCCACCCAGATTCCTAACATAACTAAAGAAAGCCTTGTGATTATCCTTAGTGTCTTGTGCAATTATTCTCTTGAAGCTGGCCTTAGACGATTTTATGAGTGCCCGTATTTTGTTCCAAATACTGATCAGAGATGCCTTCCCTTTGTGGGATATTGCTCGATCATGTAGTAACTACCTCCTTCTATTGTTTTCTGTTATGTGGCTGGGGTCCACCAGAAAGGATGCCTGTCTTTGGAGGATTGGGTCTTGGTTATATTTGGAATTGCATGATCTGTGCATTCCTGAAGGTGTTCATAGAATGCATTTATAAAGGATTCAGCAGTGTGGGCTGTATTTTCCACAGGCCTGGGGGCTTTGAAGGATTCCACCTCTGTCTCGGTTTTGAGGTGTGTGGAATATGCTTTAGACAACTTTTTCACTGTGGTTATCTGGGCAGGGGCTGGGGTTGGTATGTGAATATACAGTGAGATTACTCTATGGTCTGATCTTACCAGTGAGGGATACACTTCTGGTCTGGAGCATAGAGTCCCCATGTTGGTGATGATCAGGTGCAGTATGTTTTCCCCTCTTGTGGGAGTGGTAACAAGTTGTTCCATAGCATTTGAGTTTATGAATTCTAGGAACATTTGGCCTAGGGTGTTGGAGCTACAGTAATGCTACCAGTCTATGTGTGGGTAGATGAAGTTGCCCAATATAATGTTGTTTGGAGAGACCTTCATATATTCATGTGTTCTTAAGTAGGCCAGGTGGGGTTCCTGGGTTTAGGAGGGTGGTCTGTAGCAGGCTATGAACTGGAAGGCAGTTTTACCCACTGTTAGTTGCACGTGGATAGTCTGTGATGCTTCATGCTGTGGCACCAACCTGGGGGTGTGGGTATCCCTGACAATTATTGATACTCACCCCCTTTCATAGTTAGTTCCATGTTTTGGGGCTGTAAAGAATGGTATGAGGTGTAACCTGGTAGTGCTAGGGTGCTCTTGGGAGCCTTGAACCAGGTTTCTGTTACTGCACAGATATCAATATTCTCCATGCTGAGTAGAGTTTGGACTGCATGCATCTTGCGGTTTAGATGTCTGGCAGTGAGTATCATTACTTCTAGTTTCTTATCCCTTGTGATACCTATGTAGGTGGATTTGTGTTTTGAGCCTTACCACCAGAATGCAAACCATTGACATTGGTAAACCGTATGATCCACAACATACTGTCAAACCATGTCATACATACATGTGACCGCAGGTGAGACATATGTGTAGTACAACACAAAGTGGCCACCAATATGAACTACAATGTATGACTACTGTGTCACATGGTGCATGTCACCCTTGCCATGTGTGCACTATGCATCTACATGCAGAGAATGCAACTCCACCTTGTTCACAAATGTACACCTGCAACTGTGTGCTGCAAACATCACACATGTACTGTCCAGTCCACAACACATGCAGGCACAGGTACACACAACTGCCATGTGGCACATGTGCAGACATTACAGTTTTGGAATTAACACTGGTGTATAAAAAACTACAATGACAATCATAGTGTTAATGCATCAGGCATGCTGGGATATACCCACAATGATATCATTACACTGTACTGTTAACAACATGATAATATTACTACAGTGCTATGTAGTCACCCTGTGCATCAGCACCATGCAATCCTGTTCCTGCATCAATGTTACACATTCCAGGAGGTGGCACAGTTTCCTCATATGCACAGGGTGTGCACTTGGTTTGCCAGAGTCTGCCATTAACACATCCAATCGACATGTATGTGTGTGTGTGTTAGTGAGGGACAACAGTACAACATGGGACAATGTTGATGCAGTGTGTGTGTGTATGTGTTAGCCCTAGGTGTTAGCATTATGCATGTGTGTATGCATGCACACAGTTCCACCACATGGCTGCCATATACGGGTGTTTTTGGACAGCCACAGACTGTACCTGCCAGGTCATACAGATCACTGTCTCTGGCCACGGACACGGTACCTGTGCCTGGCAGGGGTGCTACGGACAGTATCAGGGACTAAGCCACACTGGGTACTGTCATCAGAAGCAGTGGGTTGCTGACTGGACACATGTCCCTGCTGGGACTGTCCAGAGCCACATGCACGTGGTCTTCTAGGACGGTCTGATGACAGCACAGACCCAGCATTGCTGGGGCTGGTACTGGCACTGTGGGAGCGGCTGCGGGTTTGTTGTCATCCACGACGACTGCCAGCTGCTGATGTTGCTGGCATACATCCACGTCGACGCCTCAACCATCCTGCATTGCCCTGGCTCATGGACATGAAGTTGTGGAACAGATCTAATGTGTCCCCCCAATGCCTATCAATGACCTACCCGACAGTACGGATGGCAGCTGCAACATCACGCATAGTGTCATTCATAGCAGTGCAATGTGCTCTAAGCTCCCTCAGACCCTGTCTGGTGTACCGTTCCATACATGCCTGTGCCTGCATTACAGCCCGGAACATAGCTGAGGTTGAAAGACCTATGTGGGGACGTCTGACAGGGGCAGTACGACCATGGATGCTCCCACGAGAACCCCTGGACATCTGCCTGTGTAGTACCATGTCAGGACTCTGGCCATGGCTGATGTGAGGGGATGCATGTGCCACTGATACCACATTACCCTGGTCAATGCCCACTGTATGTTGTCCCTCAGCTAAGGACATTGGTGACAATGGATGCATCGGCAGGATGACTGTACGCATTGATGGGGTTGACTTCTGTGTACTGTCGATTGCCTGACCAACAACAGACCCTGTCACACCTCCCTGTGCCATTACACATGTATCATCATTATCACTATCACCAGCAGTGGCTACAGGTTCCCTGCTGTACGCCAACAGAGCAACACCAGAACCTGTGAAAGGAAGACAGGAAACACAGTTTACAATGTGTACACAATGTTACCACACATGCACATGGGCACACATGCACACATGCACACATGCACAAAGGCACACATGCACAAAGGCACACATGCACATGGGCACACATGCACAAAGGCACACATGCACACATGCACATGGGCACATGGGCACACATGCACACATGCACACATGCACACAGGCACACGGGCACACATGCACACATGCACACTCCTCAGTACAGCAGATACAAACACACACATACCTGCAATCCAACACATACACAATACTGTTTGAGAGTATTATTAGTATTAATATTATTATTACTATTAATAGTATTGTTATTACACACTCACCAGCATGGATTGGCTGCATTGCTGTTACTCCAGAGGGACCTGCACAAATAAGAGAGTCATTCTCAGTGGCTACAACTGTGCTATTGATACTGTGAGTATTCTACAGTACAGTAGTACAACAGTTGGCTTTCACAGGTGTAGTGATGATATTCAGAATATCAATCTTGCACAAGAATAGGCAGGATAACAGCTACACACACAGTACACATCTCACACATGCATAAACTACCAGTGCAGAGAACAGTCAACTACAGATATGGCATGTTACCTGCACACTCCATGTCCACATGCTGGGTGGCTCCGGCCTCCATCATGACACGTCTGTGGATGTTGTTGTTGTTGGCCTGGAGCCACAACACTTAGGAGTAGCTCCTCCACTCTGGTGAGGGGGGGTGGATAGGTACCCCACTACCTGTGGCAAGCTGTTGTCTGTGGATATCAGATGCACGCTGATGGACATTTCTAATTAAATCACTGCAGTGATGGCGTACCTGCTCATATGTCCGGTTATGCATGCCTATGTCATTTACCCGACGGACAAGGTCTTGCCACAGTGCAGCCCTCTCCTGCTGGTTCTGGCTGGTCCTGGAAAACAGTGTATTGAAATCCCGCACCAGGCTCTGGTGTATCTCCTCATCCTCTGCAGCTGAATAACATGGGTTGCGGTGATGCACCATTGCCCTGGAAGGAAAAGATAAATATGTGAGCAAATCATATGGCACACGTAATACTCTACTGTACTGTTATCACTGAACTGCCATATATAGCATCTGTCTGTCTATCAGGGGATACACATGTACATTACCACATATTGCTCAGCCTACAACTGTGTGACAGTGCCTGCCACACTCCATACAACAAACTAGTATACACCAGCACTTGGCACACTGTTTGAGGTACACTGCACAACCTCACACTGGGGGTATGTATCAAGCTACTGGATGGAGAATATTGTCATTGCATGCAATGCATGCAATGCACATCTACAGTTTCACTGGTAATCCACCCTAGTCTTTGCTGCCATACCCCTACCTACACCGCAGTCATACACAGGGAACTACTGCACAACATATGGCAATCTAGTATGTTAGTATCCCAATAACTGACACATCTTTCTCTGGCCTCCCACCAAGGACACAGACTACCATGACAGACACAAAGTCATGCTGAGCAATCACACCATTACAGATCTTGCACACAGTCAGTGTCACACTCATTCCACCTCACATAGTTGGTATTGCACTGAGTACATGTGTGTGTGCATTGTGTCATAGGTAGGTACTATGCTATTGGCCCTGGACCTACGGCAGCATAGCCTTATGCTACCCTGCCCCTTGGGACACATGTAATGTGATTGTACTTGCTCCTGTCAAACAGTTATACAGAGGTGACTCACACGGCATATTACCTATCTCCATAACATTCATCAGGGGTATGTCTGACATCTACTAATGAGGAGCCTTGTTTGTTAATGCTGGGTGTTTTAGTCCAGGGTATGGCATATTTGTGGATAGCAAAGGGGAGGCTATTGTACACTCGTTTCCCATGTTCGCTTCTGACACCTCCAGTAGCAGGCAGGCAACCATCTATGTGGTAGTTAGTGGTTAAAGTGTTTTGGAATGAGGTATGGTACTCCTGTATCCACACTGGTGTTCAGTCCATGCCTTGGTCACCAGGCAGCTGTTGCAATTCATATGCCCCCATGTTCCTCTCTCACTCTATACATATATATATATATATATATATATATATATATATATATATACATATATAGATAGATAGATATATTCATATACATACATATCTATAGACATTCATATCTATCTGTATATGTGTATGCATCTATATATATATATATCTATATATGTATGTGTCTATTACATCTATATGTATATACATATTCTATCTATCTATCTATATATGTCTATCTATACATACCTCTCTATGTACATATATATATATATATATATATATATATATATATATATATATATAGATATATATATATATATAGATAGATATATATATACATACACATACACACACACATACTTATAAACATCCATTGCTGTACAACTACATGCACATCTTGGCACATAGAATGCCCACCTTTCATGATGGGGATGTCACTTCTGTAACAGTTGTGAGACATACCATTCTGTAATGATATTGCACAGTGTTGTGCAGAATGCATTATGCTGTCCTCAGGCCATATAGTTGTAGCAGGCCTCACTGGCTCACTCCCACAGAAGTTCACCACCACATGACATATACCTGCACTGCATGCTGTTTTCAATGCCACACACTACAACCTACATTGATATGTGCACATAGCAACCTTCAACTACATATGTATGTCCAATCTTCGCTAACGGTTGCAGTATGTCCCTTGCCCTATGCACATCTTCATATACATATAGATACAGACTGCTGACACATATGGAGGGTTCACAGTATGTAGATTATTAGATTATGTAGTTTACATTACCTTTGTCTCCAACAGCTTTTTACGTTTGGCTGGCTGGCTGGCTGGATGCCTGGCTGCCTGGTTGGCTGGCTGGCAGGCTGCCTGGATGGCTGGCTTGCTTGCTTGCTGCCTTGCTTTCATTTTTTTTTGGGGGTCTCTGCCTCTGTCTGTCTGTCTGTCTCTCTCTCTCTTTCTTTCTCTCTCTCCCTCCAGTCGCTGCAATGAAAGTATTGCATGTGTGGACTGGCAGTACAGGTTGCTTTTGTAGGTATCTGCACATGTGCATGTGATGGCCTCTGCACCAATTGGTGGCTAGCATTTACTAATTGCATGCAGCCTGCTGTGTGGTAATTGCAGTTCTCACTGTGATTTCAGGACACTGCTATAAAATGTTAGGTTAGGTAGGCGTAGGCATTTCAGTTTTGCAAGGTGGGGACCATGCTGGTTTGCTGTGGACACTGTGTCAGTCTGAAGGTTGGTATGTCTCTCATATCTAAGGCTGTGTTGTAGCCACTGAAATGCATGCTGTACTGAAACCTGACTGTTGCTTCTTCCAGTTCATTCTTCTCAGTGTGTATGTTAACTCACACCTGCTAATGCTAACACTGTTTACATTGGAGTATGTACTTTCCTGTAGGACTTGTGGATTAACTAGTATACAACTGTAGCTGTTGCAATGTGTTGCTATAGCTTCCCTATTTTCCCTTTACATTCACTCCTTGAAGGCCTGATATTTCTCTTTACTGGAATGTGTTGCTATGGCTTTCCTATTTTCCATTTACATTCACTCCTTGTAATGCATGTTATATTTCTTTCAGCAGTCAAGTCATATATATTTGCTGTGGTTTGGTGGCATTGCATGCAGTCTGGTGAGGCCAAGATCTCAGGTTTGACACTTACAAGGGTATCTTATTTTGCTGCTGAGCAGTAGTAGAGCCTTGTATTTTGTACTAATAGTTATGGATATCAGGCACATGCAGTGCTTGTAAACTGCTATACTGTCCTTAATTTGTTAGATGGCTACATCCTTTGATATTTCTGTGTTGTATTCCTACATGAGGATGTGCTTGTGGAAGTAATTCTACAGCTATTTGCAGAGTGTGCAACAGCAGACAGGCTGATATGCCGGTGTGTTTCTGACACTTACAGGCCTCAGATATTCTCAGGTATATATTTGAGCAGCCTCAGGGAAAGGTACATATCAGTGGGATACACCCGTGATATATTTCAGATATTCTGCAGTTGTGACTGTGGGGACTGTGTGTGTTTTGAGCATATGTATTACTAAACCATTTCTGACATGCAAGTAGTGTCTACTTTAACTTATTGATGGTGAACATTACGTGGGATTCCCCATCTTTCTGCCTACTGTTAGTACATTTCACAGGGAGTCAGTGGGGCACAGGTAACATTTTTTGACAAATCAAGGACATTCCTGTAAATCAGTCACAGTTGGGATGTCTGGCCTCATACCTATTCAAATATGGTGGTGTTATCCTGCTCTGATACCGTGTGTGGTTTGTAAGGTGCTACTGTAACATCATTACCTACTAGCATTGCTGTTTCTCTTATCACACTCATGTAATGCAATTCCAAAAGAATTGCCACTAAACATACAGGGAACAAGCTTTGTGTAATGGCCTTCATATATTCACTTTACATTCACTCCTTGTATTTCATGATATATTTCTTTCAGCACCATGTTCTTGTATATCTGACGTGGCTCAGTGGTAATTCATGCAGACTAGTGTTTCCGGGGTTTGAGACTGACAGGGGTATTTTATTTTGCTGATGAGCAGACTACAGGCCTTGTCATACAGAGTGACTAAGTCACTTTTAAGCAGTTGTAAGTGGGTTTGTGCTGGTTTGCGCGATGCTCACGCATGAGCACAGTTGCTTAGCTAAGCACACACAAGTGCACACCCGCTGACTACTGCTTAAAAGTGCTTACTCTCGCTAACAATCGCACTAATTTTTTTTTAAAGAAAAGAAAATGGGGAGATAGGAAAGTGGCGAAAAAGGGGGCACAAAGAGGGTAGGACAGTAAGAAAACAAGCTCAGGATATGCAGGAAGTATGTAGGGAAGGCCCATAGCTGCCCATTTCTTTATCAGCAACAGCTGTGCATATGTGTGGAATTTGGTGTGAAATTTGAAACCTTCCACCCCTGAGAGAGGGGTGAGGACAACAAAATATGTTGTACAGCCAATTTTAATTATCAGTTGACATGTCCAGCAGACATGTCTGCAAAATGGGCAGCTATGTATGGGGCGTAAATTTTTTGTGGGAACAGAGTGCCCTTTTTTTATTTTTCAGGTGAGAGTGGAATGTGAGGTACAGGAAGTAGGTATATTTGGTAAGGTAGGTTGGGGAGGTTAACAGACAAGACAAGATGCATACAGGGGTGGAGTATGACACATGTGGGGGGAAACACAATTGACGGGATGTGTGTTTGGATATCGCGAGCCCATGAGCCCACAGATGGCAACAGTGGAACTGAGATCCCCAGCCATGGGCAGTTACCACTGCACCTTCACTGCCCAGGACGGGCTGTGCTGGGGCTGTACAGGATGGGCAGGCATACCCGTGAGTTGCGCCACCCCGCCTCAAGCTGGTGTAGGGATCAAGCACAGAACGCCTGATCTCGCCACGCACCACAGACCGGACACTATGGATGGTGAGTGGACGTTCTCCTCCGCCCATGCTTCCAGAGGGGATGAGCCCCATCCTGCAGTGCTTCCACCCGAAGGTGGCACAGGGCCACCGGAGGAGGTTCCAGCCTGAGCACTGGTGCCAGGTGCACACACCAGCTGAGGTGGGAGAGGTGGGTCCGCTGGAACCCGCCTTCCCTGTTGTCCTATGTTTAGCAGTATTTTATGACATTTTGGGTTAGTAACAAACAACACCATTCAAAATTAGTTGTAACAGCATGCATCAGTATTCCCATTAACCAAACACCCATGAATTCCGGACATTGAACAGCAAGCATAGCACATGCATATTTAGAACAACAGTACACATTCCAACAGCATGCAGGGTTGATTTATTTTATTTATTTATTTTACATTTGTTGACCGGGCTAGTCCAACTGGATACATGTCCATTTTCAGTGGAGGCCCAGGGAGAAAAGCTCCAGTTACACAGCATCATAAAAACATACAAAAACATAAAATAACATTTAGATTTAACATTTATAGATTAAACATTTTAAAACAACATTTTGAAACATCTAAAGCAAAAAGTTTGGCAATGGCATTAATATAGAATAATACCTCTCCAGTTAACAAAAATTAGAATAAGACTGAGAAAAAAAATGGGTAGAAGAGTTAAAGATAAGAAGTAGTACTCAGGAGAGAGAGTGCTATGAATAAGGGGGAGGGTTAGTTTAAGGAATGGTTAGACGTAGAGATTATGGTTGAGAATAATATTTTGTGGGTGACAGATAGTTAGAGAAAAAAAATGGTTAGTCAGGGTTGGTACAAGAGCATAACCAGTGATTGGAGAAGAAAAGTTTTAGGTTAGTTTTGACAGAGAGTCAGTGGGGCACAGGTAACATTTTTTGACAAATCAAGGACATCCCTGTAAATCAGTCACAGTTGGGATGTCTGGCCTCATACCTATTCAAATATGGTGGTGTTATCCTGCTCTGATACCGTGTGTGGTTTGTAATGTGCTACTGTAACATCATTATCTACTAGCATTGCTGTTTCTCTTATCACACTCATGTAATGCAATTCCAAAAGAATTGCCACTAAACATACAGGGAACAAGCTTTGTGTAATGGCATTCCTATATTCACTTTACATTCACTCCTTGTATTTCATGATATATTTCTTTCAGCACCATGTTCTTGCATATCTGACGTGGCTCAGTGGTAATTCATGCAGACTAATGTTTCCGGGGTTTGAGACTGACAGGGGTATTTTATTTTGCTGATGAGCAGACTACAGGCCTTGTCATACAGAGTGACTAAGGCACTTTTAAGCAGTTGTAAGTGGGTTTGTGCTGGTTTGCGCGATGCTCACGCATGCGCACAGTTGCTTAGCTAAGCGCACACAAGTGCACACCCGCTGACTACTGCTTAAAAGTGCTTACTCTCGCTAACGACCGCACTAATTTCTTTTAAAGAAAAGAAAATGGGGAGATAGGAAAGTGGCGAAAAAGGGGGCACAAAGAGGGTAGGACAGTAGGAAAACAAGCTCAGGATATGCAGGAAGTATGTAGGGAAGGCCCATAGCTGCCCATTTCTTTATCAGCAACAGCTGTGCATATGTGTATAATTTGGTGTGAAATTTTAAACCTTCCACCACCCCTGAGAGAGGGGTGAGGACAACAAAATATGTTGTACAGCCAATTTTAATTATCAGTTGACATGTCCAGCAGACATGTCTGCAAAATGGGCAGCTATGTATGGGGCGTAAATTTTTTGTGGGAACAGAGTGCACTTTTTTTATTTTTTTTTTCAGGTGAGAGTGGAATGTGAGGTACAGGAAGTAGGTATATTTGGGGAGGTAGGTTGGGGAGGTTAACAGACAAGACAAGATGCATACAGGGGCGGAGTATGACACATGTGGGGGGAAACACAATTGACGGGGATGTGTGTTTGGATATCGCGAGCCCATGAGCCCACAGATGGCAACAGTGGAACTGAGATCCCCAGCCATGGGCAGTTACCACTGCACCTTCACTGCCCAGGACGGGGCTGTGCTGGGGGCTGTACAGGATGGGCAGGCATACCCGTGAGTTGCGCCACCCCCGCCTCAAGCTGGTGTAGGGGATCAAGCACAGAACGCCTGATCTCGCTACGCACCACAGACCGGACACTATGGATGGTGAGTGGACGTTCTCCTCCGGCCATGCTTGCAGAGGGGGGATGAGCCCCATCCCCTGCAGTGCTTCCACCTGAAGGTGGCACAGGGCCACCGGAGGAGGTTCCGGCCTGGGCACTGGTGCCAGGTGCACTCGCCAGCTGAGGTGGGAGAGGTGGGTCTGCTGGAACCCGCCTTCCCTGTTGTCCTATGTTTAGCAGTATTTTATGACATTTTGGGTTAGTAACAAACAACACCATTCAAAATTAGTTGTAACAGCATGCATCAGTATTCCCATTAACCAAACACCCATGAATTCCGGACATTGAACAGCAAGCATAACACATGCATATTTAGAACAACAGTACACATTCCAACAGCATGCAGGGTTGATTTATTTTATTTATTTATTTTACATTTGTTGACCGGGCTAGTCCAACTGGATACATGTCCATTTTCAGTGGAGGCCCAGGGAGAAAAGCTCCAGTTACACAGCATCATAAAAACATACAAAAACATAAAATAACATTTAGATTTAACATTTATAGATTAAACATTTTAAAACAACATTTTGAAACATCTAAAGCAAAAAGTTTGGCAATGGCATTAATATAGAATAATACCTCTCCAGTTAACAAAAATTAGAATAAGACTGAGAAAAAAATGGGTAGAAGAGTTAAAGATAAGAAGTAGTACTCAGGAGAGTGAGTGCTATGAATAAGGAGGAGGGTTAGTTTAAGGAATGGTTAGACGTAGAGATTATGGTTGAGAATAATATTTTGTGGGTGACAGATAGTTAGAGAAAAAAAATGGTTAGTCAGGGTTGGTACAAGAGCATAACCAGTGATTGGAGAAGAAAAGTTTTAGGTTAGTTTTAAACAGTGAGAGAGAGGTGAGGGTAGTGAGGTCATTTGGTAATTGATTCCATATTTTACCAACTGAGTTCGAGAATAAAGAATCACCTGCTAAGTTATTAGAGAAGGAAGTGTGTATCAACATTTTGTTGGCAGAGCAAAGATTCTTCAAGTTATTATATGGCCTTATAAGGGTAGAGAGAATTGGGGTGTTATCTGGTTGGTGAAGGGCTTTGTAGGTGATTTTAAGTTGGTTAAATTGTAGTAGGTGCGGTAATTCAAGCCATTTTTGATTGATTCATGATTGGTGGCAACAGGCCATCAGGTTTGGATATGTGAACAGTGCACATGCATCAACGTACATGCAGATATGTATGAACCAACAGGACAAATGTCCATGGGAATTAATTGTATATACACATACCCAGTTTGGTGTGGAATGGCATCATTTGTGAAAATAGGGTAGGGTGACAAAATATTACATTAACAACTTAAACTACCTATACATATGCTGTACATTCCTAGTATATATCCCCTACATGTATTAGTACAGTTTCCTATATGTAACCTTAGGAATGTTGGTGATGGGAATGTTACTGCTACATTAATATACATTCCATTTTTATTCATACATGTTCATATCTGGCTGTGTTCAGGTACGGCATCCTGCTACATTTGATTTATATGGCTCTAGACATCTGTGGATGTTCAGTATTTCATACAACCATACTATCTTCATATTGCAAGGGTACAGCAACATATCCAAATTGTGGGACAGACACATTCCAGGTTCAGTACTTTATTACACACATTTCACTCTTTGGTTGTGGCTGTCTCATTCGTTTCATTATGTACACACTGCAGTATAACTCTATTCCAGACTTATTACAGCTTTCTTGGTAGATTCATACCCTCATTCTCACACTCTCACTTGTTTTATTTTTACATTTCAGGATGGTACTTAATTCTAGGCGTTATTAACATTTCTTACTGGGTTACAACAATCCTTTCCAACTGACTCACTTATTTCATATGGCAGATTTCAAAAGGGAAGTATTTGACACATTTCTATCCTTTGCTGATTGATTACCACTCATTTTTAGGCTGAAGCAGTTATCTGATATTACAATACAGGTGGGGAATCTCTATTTGAGACTTGTTTAATGTTTATTTCTGGATTACAGGCTGCATCACTTATCTAATCTTACAGTACTAGCAGAATCTTTCTTCTAGGCTTATTTGGACTTTATTAATATGTAACAACACTGAACTCTTTTACAAGCTGTCTCACTTATATTCTATAACAATTCCAGCAAAATAATTACTAACCTGCCTGGTGGTGCAACCTCACCAGCCTATCAGCATAGGCTCACTGATTCATGGAATGGACACCTGCAGCTGTAATATAAATACTGTAATATTGGAACATACATCTCCATACTATAGGCTAGGATAATTTCTTACATACTTAATTACATGGATACTTACTCAGTAGTGGGACGTTGGGCATTTGCCGGGCCTCCTGGATCCAACGGTTCAGTTGGTCCTGCCTACATCTCTTCAGGTCCGCATGGTGGTGACGGACCTGTTCACCAGTCCTTGGAATGCCTGTGGCACTGGTGAGATCATGTGCCAACCGGTTCCACGCCTCTGCCTTCTATGCACCCCAGTGAACCTGGCCCTGCATGAGTTGTGCCTCATGATCATGGACTAGGAGCCAAACCATATATTTTGACTCCTCAACACCCCACCTCTGTGCTCTAAAGCGACTTCCCTCTCCTGCACCTGCCATCCTGACTGCAAATGGGTACCACAATCAGTTATGCTGTGTATTCCCGCCTATGGGGCTTATATATGCCCATTTTCCCGCACTTATCTGTGATTGGCCATTTTGGATATTTATCAACTTAAAAAAAAACTGCTTTGTCATGCTTCTATTTCCATTCATTCCTATATATATGCAAATACTGCATTTCTCAGTACAACTGTCATGGCTTAATGGTTCAGTACTTTGATTATGGTGCACAGTATCCGGGTTCGAGCCTGGGCATTGTTTTTTTTATTTTACTACTGTCTAGACAGGCTAGGAGGTGTGTCTGTGTAAAGGCAGCTTTGATACAGCTTGCTCAACGTTGCCCACCGGTAAGCTGGTTGGCATGGTGCGCAGCTCCACGCAAACGGCTTACACTGGGTAATGCGTTATTTGGCTATGAACACTCATATTATGCTGTGTGAAGCATTGCTCAACTACGGGAACTCATTTTAAGCATGTTAAAGCACTGCTCAAATCCTGGCACTCATATTACATCTGTTAAACTGCTGCTCACCTGAGGGCAGTCATATTAAGCTTGTTACAGTGCTGCTCACCTATGGGCACTCATATTAGGCTTCTTGAAGCCTTGCTCAGCTATGGGCACATAATCTCTTTTTTATATTTTATTGTGTGGGATTTCTTCAAAAATACATGGCCCATTTCATTACATTTACTTAAATTATAGCTATATATATATATATATATATATATATATATATATATATATATTTATATGTCAGGGGATTGTTTCATGCTTATTTAACTAAAAATAGAGAATGATGTTGTGGGGGCTTGAACCGTGACTACCTCCTCTTTCGCCAACGTATCTACCGCTACGCTGCTAACTGTGGCTGAGCTGAGGGCATACCCGTGCAAACGAGTGCAACTACGGGCAAACATTTTGGAAATTAAAAAAAAAATTAAACTGTTATTTTTCCGTTTTACATTACAGTTGGGTTTATAGTCTGTGGGGGCATGTGTAGTGTGTTCCTTGACATTTCTGCGGACTCGCTCGTGGGAGTTTACTTTCAGGACTCTGACTCTTCTGGGGGCGTGTCCCTTTGCAGAACTTGGCATTCGGACACGCCCCCTACTTTCCTACATGGACAGTGTTAGCCTAGGGTATGATTCAGCATGCCCTCATGAATATGCATGGCATGCTGACGTCATACCATTAGACTGCAGCCTCCGTGTAAGACATATTAAATCTTACACAGAGGTTTTGTGAATTCTGCTCTATGTCTATGTCTATATCTATGTCCATGTCTATATAAAAATCGATATCTATATCTATATCTGTATCTGCACCTATATCTATATCTATATCTATATCTATGTCTATGTTTATATATCTATATCTATATATCTATATCTATATCTAATTATATGTCATATGTATATATCTATGTCGATGTCTATATCTATATCTATGTCTATGCCTATATCTATATCTAATTCTATATCCATATCAATATCTATATCAATATCAATATCTATATCTATATCCAGATCTATGTCTATGTATATCTCTATCAATATCTATGTCTATGTCTATATCACTATCTCTATCTCTATCTATATCTATATCAATATCTATATCTATGTCTAAATCTATATCTGTATCGGTATCTGCATCTGTATCTGTATATATATCTATATCTATGTCTTTGTCTATGTCTATATCTATATCTATATATAAATCAATATCTATATCTATGTCTAAGTCTTTGTCTACATCAATATCTATGTCAATATCTATGTCTATGTCTATGTTTATATCATTATCTATATCTATATCTATATCAATATCTATATCTATTTCTATATCTATACCTATATCTATATCAATATCTATATCTATTTCTATATCTATACCTATATCTATATCAATAGCTATATCAATATCTATATCTATATCAGTATAAATATATATATATATATATATATATATATATATATATATATATATATCAATATCTATATCTATATCCATATCAATATCTATATCTATATCTATGTATATGTATGTGTCTATATCTATATGTGTTTCTGAATCTTTATCTATATCTATGTATATATCTATATCTATATATCTATATCTGTATATCTATGTTTATGTCTATATCTATATCTCTATCTATATCTATATATATGTCTATATCTATATCTATGTCTATGTCTATTTCTATATCTATATCTCTATCTCTAAATCTATCTATATCTATATCTATATCTATATCTATATCTATATCTATATCTATATCAGTATCTGTATCTATATCTATAGCGAGAAAGAAACTCAGTCAGTTAGGATAATAATCATCGCGGCACAGAAAAAAGTTGAATTTCTTCTTTAATAACAACTGTTAAAACCTTGTAAAATCACACACAGGTTCTGTGTATAACCTGTGTGTGATTTTACAAGGTTTTAACAGTTGTTATTAAAGAAGAAATTCAACTTTTTTCTGTGCCAGTGTGTGATTATCCTAACTGGGACTGTTTCAGCTTCTTCGGGGGCTGTGTTTGTTATATAGTTGGACTGACCAGTTAATTTTGTTCGTAGTATCTGTATCTATGTCTATAACTATGTCTATATCTATATCTATATATATATCTATGTCTATGTCTAAATCTATATCTATATCTATATCTATATCAATATCTATAACTATATCTATGTCTATATTTAAAAAATATATATATATATATATATATATATATATATATATATATATATATATATATATATATTATATATATATATATATATATATAGCTATATCTATATTTATATCTTTTTCTATATCTATATCAATATCTATATCTATGTCTATGTTTATGTCAATGTCTATTTCAATATCTATAGCTATATCAATATCTATATATATATGTATATATATATATATATATATGTCTATATCTATATCTATATATATATCTGTATGTATATCTATATCAATATCTATATCTTTATATATGCATATGTATGTGTCTATTTCA
>NC_056744.1:490746340-490758840 GCF_019279795.1 Protopterus annectens
CAAGGCCAACTTTGAGAGAAAAATCGTAATGACACAAAGACAATCATAAAGCCTTCTTTAGCTATGTTAGAAACCTGGGTGGAAACTCCCAGATATGCTCAGAATTAGTCCAAAATGATAAAAATCACTGAACCCACAGACATTGCCAACATACTGGCAGACAGGTTCAGTGCAAATTCTCCCTCCCCAAAGGAGAAATATCTATCCCACCAGAGTCTAGCCTCCCAAACATCTCAGATGCCCAGGTGAGAGTTTCTCTCTAAAGCAAAAACAGCATCAATGGGACGGGTGTCCCCGGATGTGTGCTCCCAACTCAATGAGGAACTAAACCCACACATAAGGCTGCTGTTTAATCTTAGCCTTACTACAGGATTCCCCAAGAATGGCGTCGGCAACTGTGGTCCCACTCCACAAAGGCGGTGCTTCTCGGACCCTGAAATTACCGCCCCATAAGTTTGAGCCTTGTCTGCAAAGCTTGGAGAGGATCATAATGGAACTCATAAATAAAGACATTGGGGACCTACAGACACTGGATCCTACCCAATTTGGCTTTGTCAAGGGCAGATCCTGCCTCTTGAACTTGGTGATTTTTTGAAACAGTCACTAAGGCCATTGATGAGGGTAAGGCAGTTCACACAGCCTACCTTGACCTAGAAAAAGCGTTGACACAATACCCCACTCGGGCATCATAGAAAAGCTCACCAGCTTAGATGTAAACCCATATGTCACAAGATGGGTTGCAAACTGGCTCAAGGACAGAACACACAGGGTTAGAGTTGCTGGTGCCATGTCAGACTCTAAGCCGGTCACGGGTGTCCCACAGGGCTCAGTCCTGGGCCCCTCTTTTTGGCATTTATTTTCTGAAGTGCAGGCAAACATAAGGGGATTGTGGTTGACAAAATTTGCAGATGACTGCAAACTGGGCACCATAATTGACACTCCATCAGACACAGACATCCTCCAGAAAGGTCTCATAGAAATGGATAACTGGTGCCAGAGCCATGGCCTTAAGCTAAATGCCAAAAAATGTATAGTCATACCCTTTGGGAAAAACAAGGTAACCCCCAATTACCACATAGGTGGTAATCCATTAAACACGGAAGAAGTTATCAGGGACCTGGGGACCCAAGTTGACAGTAACCTCTCTTTTGACACTCACATTGCCAAAGTGGTTAGGAAGACCTTCTACATTGCCCACCTGATCATGAAGGGGTTCACATCCAGATCAGGAGAGGTCATTGTACCCCTGTACTCTTCACTTATCAGACCAATGATTGAGTACAACGCCCCATTCGGAATGTACCTTACCCCACACCTGCAGCAGTTGGAAAGACCCCAAAAGTTCCTCACCAAAAGGATAAAGGGGCTCAAACATATGTCATATGATGCCCGACTGAAGAAACTCCAGCTCTATTCAGTCGCATTCCGGCTGCGCACAGGTGATCTGTGCCTGACATACAAGGCCATGTCCAACCGAATTAATGGACATGCTCCACCTCAAAAATCCAAATCCACCAGAGCCACGAGCAAGAGACTTAAACCTCAACACGGATATAAATAGGGCGTGCTGGAGGGACAGATTCATCACCCAGAGACTCCCTACACTTGGAACAGAATCCCAGTCCATGTGAGGCAGAGCCCCTCACTGACTCTGTTCAGAGAAATCTTGGAGTGGATGGGAGATCAAGGTTTACCCGATCATCTCTGTATCACTGCTGGACAGAGGCACAGCAAATTGGGTATAGTATTCTCATCCTAAGTGGTGAAAGCCACACACTCTGGCCCCCAAAAAGGCTTATAAATGCCCTAGGGCAAAATAGCCTAGTATGAAACCTGAACCTTTTTTTGAAACCTATGTTTAATGTTTTTAACGTGGGGGGGGGGGGGGGGGGGGGTGGGGGGGGGGTGGTTTTTTTTTTTTTTTTTTTTTTTTTTTTTTTTCCAGTGAGGATACACTTCTGGTCTGGAGCATAGAGTCCCCATGTTGGTGATGATCAGGTCCAGTATGTTTTCCCTCTTGTGGGAGTGGTAACAAGTTGTTCCATAGCATTTGAGTTTATAAATTCTAGGAACCTTTGGGCTAGGTGTTGGAGCTAGAGTAATGCTCCCAGTCTATGTTTGGGTAGTTGAAGTCCAATATAATGGTGTTTGGAGACCTTCATATTTTCCAGTGTTCTCAGGAAGGCGTGGGGTTCCTGGGTTTGGGAGGGTGGTCTGTAGCAGGCTATAAACTGGAAGGCAGTTTTACCCACTGTTAGTTGCACATGGATAGTCTCTGATGCTTTTGCCACCAACCTGGAGGTGTGGGTATCTTTGATGAATATCGATACTCCTCCTTTGTGGTTTGGTCCAAGTTTTGGGGCCGAAAAGCATGGTATGAGGTATAACCTGGTAGTGCTGGGGTGCTCTGGCCCTGAACCAGGTTTCTGTTACTGCACAGATATGTTCTCCATGCTAAGGAGAGTTTAGTGCATGCATCTTGAGGTTTAGACTTCTGGCTTGAGTAGCATTACTCTTAGTTTCTTCCTTGTGATACCTATGGAGGTGGGTTTGTCTTTGAGCCTTGCCTAAAAAGGCACTATGGGGGTAGCAAGAGCCTTTGCCAATATCCAAAAGCCCAGGGTGACAGGTGCAAGCCCCAGCGAAGCATCGTTTGTCAGCATATCATCCCAAGCTGACAGGCATTGATCCCCTTTGAATGACACCAGTACTTAAGCCAATTGTTGAAATTGATCATCTTGTCTTCATATTGTGGCATCATTCTTGGTGAGGGTAAGATGCTACTCAAGGTCAGGTCACGCCTGGGCTACATGCTCAGAGAGCTCCTTTATGTCTCTTTCATGTAGTCCAGGGAGGTACCCCAGGTCATTCACACCAGCATGGACAATGACTGAGTCATATTTGTACTTGCCTTGGAGTGACCTGAGTGCTTGTGTTATGTGGGGTCCTAGCCGACAGGCTGCTCACCGTGACCCTCTCCTTGTTCAGCCTGGTGGGACGCAGTGTGCCTGACAAGAGTCACCTATTACAAGTGTATCAGGTGTGTTGTTTAGTCTTAAGGGCTGTGACTGTTCACACTGGCTTTGTGAGATATGTGTTGTGTTTGTTTTGGGGTACTGCTTGGGTGTCTGCTTTGAGGTCTCTGCTGCTTAGGCAGATCTTTATTTAGAGCCTCAGTATGTTTGTGTGATTATGTGTTTGGTTTGCTGTCGGGAGGTCTATGTGAGACTGGAATTGTAGTGAGTGTGGTTTTCCTCCTGACTGGTTATGCCAGTACTGAGTTGAGAGCTTAGCCTCCAGTTTGGCTATATGTTGCATCTCTCACATGTGTTGGAATTTTTGGGAGGAGAGGGTTGTCTGTGTACATGAGGCAGTTGTAACATTGCCTCAAGATTCCCAGATTCACCAGCTGGACCAGAGAGATTGACAACTGACCTTTGGACATGCTAGAATAATATTGGAAATTCCTTAATAATTGAAAACAAGGGCCAGTGGGGAGTGAGGTGTAGTGCTTTTTTTGTGCTGACTTATAATTGCTTTAGTGAGCAAGTGCCAGGTAACTTAAGTGCAATGTGTTACAGGTAACAAGGAAATAAGTACAGTAAGCAATGGTCCAGTGATAATGAAAGCACAGCATTAGGTGGAAGCGTTCCATCCCAGCTATGCTAGAAGCGGCCTACCCCGGCTCAAGAAAGTCAAGGTGTACCAATTCAAAGATGTTCAAATTCAGGAAAAAAGAACCCTCAAGGGAGATTGCTTCCAGTCAGACCAACCTCAATGTAACTGCCTGGGCCCCCTTTTTCTTTTTTTCAAAAAAAAAAAAAAAAAAAAAAAAAAAAAAAACAAAAAATGCCAAAAATGTATAGTCATACCCTTTGGGAAAAACAAGGTAACCCCTAATTACCACATAGGTGGTAATCCATTAAACGCTCTGGAAGAAGTTATCAGGGATCTGGGGACCCAAGTTGACAGTAACCTCTCTTTTGACACTCACATTGCCAAAGTGGTTAGGAAGACCTTCACCATTGCCCACCTGATCATGAAGGGATTCACATCAGATCAGGAGAGGTCATTGTACCCCTGTACTCTTCATATCAGACCAATGATTGAGTACAACGCCCCATTCGAGATGTACCTTACCCGACACCTGCAGCAGTTGGAAAGACCCCAAAGTTCCTCACCAAAAGGATAAGGGGCTCAAACATATGTCATATGATGCCCGACTGAAGAAACTCCAGCTCTATTCAGTCGCATTCCGTCTGCTCAGAGGTGATCTGTGCCTGACATACAAGGCCATGTCCAACCCGGAATTAATGGACATGCTCCACCTCAAAAAATCCAAATCCACCAGAGCCACGAGAGCAAGAGACTTAAACCTCAACACGGATATAAATAGGACGTGCTGGAGGGACAGATTCATCACCCAGAGACTCCCTACACTTTGGAACAGAATCCCAGTCCATGTGAGGCAGAGCCCCTCACTGACTCTGTTCAAGAGCAATCTTGACGAGTTGATGTTAGATCATAGGTTTACCTGAATCATCTCTGTATCACTGCTGGACAGAGGCACAGCAAATTAATGGGTATAGTATTCTCATCCTAAGGGGTGGTGAAAGCCACACACACTCTGGCTAGGCTTATAAATGCCCTAGGGCAGATAGCCTAGTATGAACCTATGAACCTATGAACCTATGTAATGTGTAACATATAATTGTAATATGTTGTTTCTCTATGCTCTCTTTTAGACTTGCATAAAGATAATACCTCAGTATGCTGCACTGTTTCTGTAATTTATTAGTAACATGCTGCTCTCCATTTTAATATCTCTGTATGCTTCCTTTGCAATATGTAACATTTTGTATCATGCTGACTTTATTATAACTTGATGGAGCTTTTCTCCCTGGGCTTCCGCTGTAAATGGACATGTGTCTAGTCGGACTATCCCGGCAAACAAATGTAAAATAAAATAAATGTAAAATATCTACATATATATATATATATATATCTATATATATATATATATATATATATATATATATATATATATATAAATGGATACATATACATAGCTAAAGCTATATCAATGTCCAGTTCTCTCCCTCTATATATGAGGGAGTAACATATGTACTTATGCAGATATACATAAAAATATATATATGTATATACAGATAGACATGTGTATAAGATTTCCACAGGGGAACAGACTCCTGGCCCACTCCATATGACATAACCGACCATGAGCACAGTTAATAGGGGTGGTGGCACACATGAGGGACACCTGGTAATTACTGCAATGTAACCCCCCCCCCTAGCCGTAACGCATATGCTGTGCAAGCCAATATACAGCATATGCAGTACTTGACAGCAGGACCCACAACACAGCTACAATGCTCCAACAGTTATCCATGTCACCTGTACATGTCAGGCCAATATCTGTAACATACCATGCAGATACGCCATTGTACCATAGGGAATGTACTACACATCCATACATTGATGATCATGTGCAGGTGTATGTATATATATATATATATATATATATATATATATATATATATATATATCTATATATCTATATATATATATATATATATATATATAGTTTCCATACACTAGATTGAATTTTCACTAATTCGAAATAGTGCATGGAATGCTCACTGCAGCGAGCACTTGTCGAAAGTGCACTTCGTGGAAGTTCAGTACAACAAGCGGGTGTTGTACTGAACTGCAATGCAGGTACTCGCGGACCTTAGGGTTAGGGAGCACGGGCTATCCCTTACCATGACCCGTGCCCAACCCTAAGGTCGTGATGACTGCAATGCAGTAAAGGACATAGCAATGTCTTCCACTATGAGTGCGATAGTCACGAACCTTAGGGTTAGGGCATGGGTTGGGGTAGGGGATAGCTTTACTATCCCCTTACCCAACTCGTCCCAACCCTCAACTATCACACATCAGTGACCTCAACCTGTTTTATGTCCTCCACTGTGCTGTGGTGTTTTGGTGAAGTGCACTTGCAAAGTTCACTTTCGTTAAAGTGAACTTTCGCAGAAGTGAGGCTTCCTATTACAAGTTCGAAGTAGTGAACTTTCGTTCTTGTTATGGGAATCCATATATATATAGGTTCATACTAGGCTATCTGCCCTAGGGCATTTATAAGCCTAGCCAGTATGTGTTTGGCTTTCGCCACCCATTTTAAATTTATTTTGCTGTGCCCTTTTTCGAGGTTAGTATACCGTGCTTCTGTCTAACAATGACATAAAAGTGATACCCGGGGTAAACCTAAGATCTCCCATCCACTCATCAAGATTCCTCTTGAAGAGAGTCAATGAGGGACTCTGCCTAACCTGGACTGGGATTTTATTTTATTCCAGAGTGAAGGGAGCCTCTGGGTTATGAATCTGTACCTCCAGCATGTCCTATTTATTTCAGTGCTGAGGTTCAAGTCTCTCGAGCGTGTAGCTCGATGGGATTTGGATTTTCTGAGGTGCAGCATGTCCATTAATTCCGGGTTGGACATGGCTTTATACGTCAGGCACAGATTGCCTCTGAACAGGCGGTATGCCACTGAGTAGAGCTGGAGTTTCTTTAACCGGGTAGCATATGGCATCTGTTTGAGCCCTTTGATCCTCTTGGTGAGGTACTTTTGCGGTCTTTCCAGTTGCTGCAGGTGTCTGGTAAGGTACATCCCAAAAGGGGCATTGTACTCAATTATGGGCCTGATGAGGCATGAGTAAAGAGGCACGATGACCTCCCCTGATCTAGATGTGAATCCCTTCATGATTAGGTGGGCTATATAAAATGTTTTTCTAACCCCTTTGGCCACGTGGTTGTCAAATGAGAGATTGCTATCAACTTGGGTCCCCAGGTCCCTAATTACTTCTTCTGTACTTAATGGATTACCACCTATGTGGTAATTTGTGGGCACTTTGTTTTTGCCAAAGGGGATGACTATACACTTTTTGGCATTTAGCTTGAGGCCATGGCTCTGGCACCAGTTGCCTGTTTCTATGAGGCCCTTTTGGAGGATGCTTGTGTCAGCTGGAGAGTCGATTATTGCACCCAGTTTGCAGTCATCTGCGAACTTGGTCAGCCACAGTCCTTCCGTGTTGGTCTGTACCTCCAAGAAATATATACCGAACAAGAGAGGTCCCAGAACTGAGCCTTGTGGGACACCACTTGTAACTGGTTTGGAGTCTGACATGGCTCCAATTCTAACCATGTGGGTTCTGTCCTTGAGCCAGTTTGCAATACATCTAGTGACAATAGGGGTTTATATTTATGCCGGTGAGCTTATCTATAATGCCAGAGTGGGGTATTGTATCGAAGGCTTTTGCGTGGTCCAGGTAGGCTGTGTGGACCACCTTCCTCTTGTCAATGGCCTTGGTGACTGTTTCAAAGAAATCAACCAGGTTTAAGAGGCAGGATCTGCCCTTAACAAAGCCGAACTGGGTAGGATCCAGTGTCTGTGGGTCCCCAATAACTTTATTTATGAGGTCCATGATGATCCTTTCCATAGCTTTGCAGACCAAGCTAGTCAGGCTTATGGGGGCGATAGTTTCCAGGATCCGTTGAGGCACCACCTTTATGGAGAGGGACCACTGTTGCTGCATGCCACTCTTTGGGCACATATCCTGTAGTAAGGCTGAGATTGAACAGTAGTTTTATGTTTGGGTTTAGCTCTTCTTGGAGTTCATGTAGGACGCAGCCTGGGACACCGTCTGGTCCCATTGATGCTGTGTTTTTTGCTTTGGACAGGGCGGCTCTTATCTGAGCATCTGAGATGTCAGGGGGGCAGCACTCTGCTGGGATAGATATTTGCCCTTTTGGTAGGGATGGGGGGAGAAGTTTGCGCTGAACCTGTCAGCTAGGATGTTGGCAATGTCTGTGGGTTCAGTGTATTTTTTGTCATTTTGGACTAATTTTGAGCATATCTGGGAATTACCACCCAGTTTCCTAACATAACTAAAGAAAGCCTTGTGATTATCCTTAGTGTCCTGTGCAATTTTTCTCTCGAAGCTGGCCTTAGACAATTTTATGAGTGCCCGTAGTTTTTTGCTAATACTCATCAGTGATGCCTTCCCTTTTTGGGATTTTGCTCTATCATTTAGTAGCTTCCTCCTTCTATTGTATAGTTTGTTTATGGCTGGGGTCCACCAGACAGGACGTTTGCCTTTGGAGGATTGGGTCTTGGTTTTATTTGGGATCGCATGATCCATGCATTCCTGAAGGTGTTCATAGAATGCGTTTATAAAGGATTCTGCGGTCTGGGCATTATTTTCCACAGGCCGGGGCTTTGAAGGATTCCACCTCGGTTTTGAGGAGTGTGAAATTGGCTTTAGGGGAGTTTTGCACTGTGGTTGTCTGGGGAGGGGCTGGGGTGGGGATGTGAATATCCAGTGAGATTAGTTTATGGTCTGATCTTACCAGTGAGGGATACACTTCTGGTCTGGAGCATAGAGTCCCCATGTTGGTGATGATCAGGTCCAGTATGTTTTCCCCTCTTGTGGGAGTGGTAACAAGTTGTTCCATAGCATTTGAGTTTATAAATTCTAGGAACCTTTGGGCTAGGGTGTTGGACCTAGAGTAATGCTCCCAGTCTATGTTTGGGTAGTTGAAGTCGCCCAATATAATGGTGTTTGGAGAGACCTTCATATTTTCCAGTGTTCTCAGGAAGGCGAGTGGGGTTCCTGGGTTTGGGAGGGTGGTCTGTAGCAGGCTATAAACTGGAAGGTAGTTTTACCCACTGTTAGTTGCACATGGATAGTCTCTGATGCTTCGTGCTTTGCCACCAACCTGGAGGTGTAGGTATCTTTGATGAATATCGATACTCCCCCTCCTTTTGTGGTTTGGTCCAAGTTTTGGGGCCAAAAAGCATGGTGTGAGGTATAACCTGGTAGTGCTGGGGTGCTCTCGGGAGCCCTGAACCAGGTTTCTGTTACTGCACAGATATCGATGTTCTCCATGCTAAGGGAGAGTTTAGCGTGCATCTTGAGGTTTAGACTTCTGGCATTGAGTAGCATTACTCTTAGTTTCTTATCCCTTGTGATACCTATGGAGGTGGGTTTGTCTTTTGAGCCTTGCCTAAAAAAGGCACTATGGGGGTAGCAAGAGCCTTTGCCAATATCCAAAAGCCCAGGGGTGACAGGTGCAAGCTGTCCCTAGTGAAGCATCGTGGCTTGTCGAGCATATCATCCCAAGCTGACAGGCATTGGATCCCCTTTGAATGACACCAGTACTTAAGCCAGTTGTTGAAATTGATCATCTTGTCTTCATACTGTGGCATCATTCTTGGTGAGGGTAAGATGCTACTCAAGGTCAGGGTCATACCGGCCTGGGCTACATGCTCAGAGAGCTCCTTTATGTCTTTCATGTAGTCCAGGGAGGTACGTCTCAGGTCATTCACACCAGCATGGACAATGACTGAGTCATATTTGTACTTGCCTTGGAGTGACCTGAGTGCTTGTGTTATGTGGCGGATCCTAGCGCCTGACAGGCTGCTCACCGTGACCCTCTCCTTGTTCAGCCTGGTGAGCGGGACGTCTGTGTGCCTGACGATAGAGTCACCTATTACAAGTGTATCAGATGTGTTGTTTAGTCTTAAGGGCTGTGACTGTTCGGCACACTGGCTTTGTGAGATATGTGTTGCACGTGTTTTGTTTTGGGGTAACGGTTGCTTGGGTGTCTGCTTTGGAGGTCTCTGCTGCTTAGTCAGATCTTTATTTAGAGCCTCCCAGTATGCTTTTGTGTGATTATGTGTTTGGTTTGCTGTCGTGGTACGTCTATGTGAGACTGGAATTGTAGTGAGTGTGGTTTCCTTCTCCTCCTGACTGGTTATGCCAGTACTGAGTTGAGAGAGCTTAGCCTCCATTTTGGCTATATGGTTGCATCTCTCACATGTGTTGGAATTTGTTGGGAGGAGAAGAGGGTTGTCTGTGTACATGAGGCAGTTGTAACATTGCCTCAAGATTCCCAGATTCACCAGCTGGACCGGAGAGGAGATTGACAACTGACCTTTGGACATGCTAGAATAATATTGGGAATTCCTTAATAATTGAAAACAAGGTTCAGTGGGGATTGAGGGTGTAGTGCTTTTAATTTTTAGTGCTGACTTGTATAATTGCTTTAGTGAGCAAGTGTCAGGTAACTTAAGTGCAATGTGTTACAGGTAACTTAAATGCAAAAACAACAAACAGTAACTTTCTTTCAAGTGAAACAAGGAAATAAGTACACTAAGCAATGCAGATATCACTAGTGATCCACAGAAGCTGAGAAGCAGCGTGTGCAGGTGGAATTAGCGTTCCAGGGAAATAACAAGCAAACAAACAACAAGCATATAAACAAAGCTAGATTCAGCAGGCCTGGATCTAGTCTATGTTACAGCAAACAAGGTGTACCAATTTCAGTAAGATACAGTTCAAATATTCAGGCACTATAAACCTTTAACCAGAAATTCCCAGCTCAGAAGGGCACAGTCCAGCCTCTTCTCCCAAGAGTGCAGACCACTTAACCTTCTTAATGTAAAATAACTGGCCTGAAGCCCAAGTGCTTAAACCAGAACTAATACACTTTAAGAATAACAGACACTGGGCTCTCAATCAGCAGTTCCCAACTTAGAAGGATGAAAGCTACCTGTCCTGCCACCACAGTGCATGCCACACACCTTCCTAATGTAAAACAACTGGTCTGAAGCCCAAGTGCGTAATCCAAAAGACTTAGAATGATAGCTACACTTTAATCAAGTTACTACCAAGCAGTAATAAATACAATTGAATACTTTAGAGAATGCCTGGATTAGTGCTCAAGTTACACAAACAAAGCTAGATCCAGCAGGCCCGAATCCAGTCTATACCACAGCAAACAAGGCACACCAACTTCAGTAAGAAGCAGTTCTGATATGCATGCACTATAAACCTTTAACCAGAAATTCCCAGCTCAGAAGGGCAGAGTCCAGCCTCTCCTCCCACAAGAGTGCAGACCACAAACCCTCTTAATGTAAAATAACTGGCCTGAAAGCCCAAGTGCTTAAACCATAATTAATACACTTTTAGAATAACAGACACTGAGCCCTCAATCAGCAGTTCCCAACCTAGAAGGATGTAAGCTACCTGTTCTGCCACTACAGTGCAGACCACAAACCCTCTCAGTGCAAAACAACTGGTCCGAAGCCCAAGTGTTTAAACCAAAAGGCTTAGAATGAGTTACACCAAGCAGTAATAAATACAATTGAGTACTTTTAAGATGATGCAAAAGTAAAATAAAGTAGGTAGAAACACAAGTACAGTAAAAGCAGATAACATTTTTTTTTTTCTGAACAAGTGCTGAGATCAAAGAAACAGATTTGAGTGCTGAAACTAGAAAACTGGCTAGTTATAAGAAAAAAAACTAAGCTAGAAGGCTTCCCTCCAACACAGAAGGGCTTGGGGGCTCAGAAGCCTACAAATAGTCTATACCACATAACAGGAAAGGCAGGAAACAAGCTTACATTTTTGTTTTTCTGTTTCCCAGATGCACTCTTTGTACACAGTAGGAGTGTCTGAAATCAGAATATGATCTCACTGCACTCAGTTGAGTGAGCAAATGAGATGGGCCCAGAAGGAGTATGCAAACAAACATTTACAAGATGGGCGGGCTGTTTCAAGGCCACTAAGATTAACACCAAAACAAAAACACGGAGGGTGGGTGGGACTAACTGAAGAGCAGAGTCAAAACTTCCAGTTCAGTTAATATTCCTGCAACACAGTTAAAATCAATTTAAATACTGTATTTTTTGGGAAAAAAAGTGCAGATAAAGGTACTTAAATTCTCTTATACGTCCAGTTGAATACAGCAAGTTCTTAGCCGGCCAAAGCTGAGGTTTTTAAGCAGAAAATATTTCACACTGTACCACTTAAATAGGCAAGGACAGGAAATCAAATAATGTGGCTACCCCCACACCTGTAATTACTAGCAAATAACAAAATTCAGCAAACACTGACTAACTTCCAGTTCAGTTAATATTCCTGCAACACAGTTAAAATCAATTTAAATACTGTATTTTTTGAAAAAAAAGTGCAGATAAAGGTACTTAAATTCTCTTATACGTCCAGTTGAATACAGCTAGTTCTTAGCTGGCCAAAGCTGAGGTTTTTAAGCAGAAAATATTTCACACTGTACCACTTAAATAGGCAAGGACAGGAAATCAAAGAATGTGGCTACCCCACACCTGTAATTACTAGCAAATAACAAAATTCAGCAAACACTGACTAACTTCCAGTTCAGTTAATATTCCTGCAACACAGTTAAAATCAATTTAAATACTGTATTTTTGAAAAAAAGTGCAGATAAAGGTACTTAAATTCTCTTATCGTCCAGTTGAATACAGCAAGTTCTTAGCCGGCCAAAGCTGAGGTTTTAAGCAGAAAATATTTCACACTGTACCACTTAAATAGGCAAGGACAGGAAATCAAAGAATGTGGCTACCCCACACCTGTAATTACTAGCAAATAACAAAATTCAGC
>NC_056744.1:490765303-490867206 GCF_019279795.1 Protopterus annectens
CTATTATTCATATATCTGTATCTGTATCAATATCTATATATCAATATCTATATCTATATCTATGTTTATATCTATATCTATATCTATATCAATATCTATATCTATATCAATATTTATCATTATATCTATATCTATACATATATCTATATCTATGTCTATGTATATGTCTATGTCTATATCAATATCTATATCTATATCTATATCTATATCTATATCTATATATATGTCTATATCTATATCTATATCAATATCTATATCAATATCTATATCTATGTCAATATCTATATCTATATATATCAATATCTCTATCAATATCTATGTCTATATATATATATATATATCTATATCAATATATATATCTATATATATGTCTATATCTATATTATTATCTATATCTATATCAATGTCTACATATATATCTATATCTATATCAATACCTATATCTATATCAATATCTATATCTATGTCTATGTCTATGTCTATATATCTATATCTATATCTGTATCAATTTCTATGTTTGTGTCTATGTCTGTGTCTGTGTCTGTATATGTATCTGTATCTATATATATGTCTATATATCTATATATTTATATCACCATATCTATATCTATGTCTATATCTATGTCTATATCTCTATCCCTGTCTATATCTCTATCTATATCTATGTCTATGTCTATAGCTTTATCTATATCAATATCTGTGTCTATATCTATATCTATGTCTATTTCTATGTCTATATCTATATCTCTATCTATCTATCTATATATCTATAAATATATATATATATATATATATCTATATCTCTATCTATCTATCTATATATCTATATCTATATCTATGCCTATGTCTACGTCTATATCTATGTCTATATCTATGTCTATGTTTATATCTATATCTCTATCTATATCTATATCAATATCTATATCTATATCTATGTCTATGTCTATGTCTATATCAATATCTATATCTATGTCCATGTTGTTGATGTTGTATCTTTCAGCTTTTCCCGGTTAGGGGTTGCCACAGCGGAACTCTGGTCCGCTAATGATTTCAGTAGATTTTTACGCACTGAGTTGCCAACCCTGACGCACAACCTTCAACGAAGGTATGCCCATTCACGCATGTCTCCACACAGAAGACACTTAACTGAGAATCGAACAGGACAACATCTTACTTTGAGGTGACAACGCTACCACAGCACCACCACCGCAGTTTATATCTATATCTATATCTATGTCTATATCTATATCTATATCTATATCTATATCTATATCTATATCTATATCTCTATCAAGCAAAAATAGCTTCCCTAGCTAAAGATAATCACAAGGCATTCTTCAACTATATCTGAAATCTTAAAAGTAATACCCAGATATGTGCTGAGCTGGTTGTGGATGGCAAAACCCATATTCAACTGGAAGTAATAGCCGACCTGCTAGCTGACAGATTTGGAGCAAACTTCACTGCCTGTCCCCACCAGTCATCCCCCAAAATATACCTGCTACCATTCCTCAGCCTATTATCTCATGACAGCAGGTCATCTCAGCGCTGTCCAAGGCCAAATACATGGCATCAGTGGGACCAGACAACATCCCAGGTTGCCTTTTAAATCATTTAAAACATGACCTAGCAGACCGACTTGGATCCTTATTTAACCACAGCCTACAAACTGGCTATGTTACAGTGGAATGGAGGACAGCAAATCCCTCTGCACAAAGTAGTATCAGCAACCAGCCCTGGGAATTATAGGCCCATAAGCTTGACTAGCCTCATCTGCAAGGCCATGGAAAGAATCATTATGGAACTTATTAACAAGGACATAGATAATCTCCAAACTCTAGACCCAACCCAGTTTGGATTCAGTAAAGGCAGATCATGCCTGTTAAACATGGTTGACTTTTTATAGAAAGTCACCAAGGCCCTGGATGAGAGAAAGACAGTGCATACCACCTATCTTGACCTAGCCAAGGCATTTGTTACAATCGCTCACTCAGGTATTATAGAGAAACTCACTGAATTGGGAATTGACCCCTACATTACCAGATGGGGAGCTAATTGCCTCAATGACATGACACAGATGGTCAAAGTGGAAGACATCACTTCTAGCAAAATACACATAACCGATGGCATACCACAGGGTTCTGTGCTGGGCCCCTTACTGTTTGGAGTTTATTTCTCAGAAGTTCAGGAAAACTTGCATGACCATTTTCTGACAAAGTTCACTGACAATTGCAAATTGGGAGCAATTGAGTACCCCAACAATGTTAATATACTGCAGCTTGGGTTAATGCAAACAAATGGCTGTGAAAAAGCTATGGTTTAAAGCTAAATGCAAAAAAATGGATTATTATTCCTTTTGGGAAAGTTGACATCCCCACTACTTACATGATAGATAGCACCACCCTAAGTGCAGACTCATGTATTTGATCTGGGTACTCAGGTTGATAGCAACCTGAACTTTGACCACCATGTATCCGCAGTAGTAAGGAAATCCTTCTATGTGGAACATCTTATAAGAAATGGCATCACATTTGGATCTAAGGATGTTATAATTCCATTATACTTGACACTCATCATATCAATAACTGAGTACAATGCTCCCTTTTGCATGTACCTCACCAGACACCTGCAACAACTGGAGACACCACAGAGGTTTCTCAACAGGAAATTACAGGGTACACAGAACAAGTCTTACATGGAAAAACTGAAAGTCCTGTCACTACATTTTGTCTCCTAAACGTTGCTAAGGGTGACTTATGCCTGGCTTACAGGGCAGTCTCTGACCTTGCTGCGCGTTCATAAATCAAGCCTAGCCTCTGAAATGAACAGGTCATGCTGGAGAGATATACACATCTCCCAGAGACTGCCACTTCTCTGGAACAAGCTTCCAGTTCATGTGAAACAGAGCACCTCCCTGAAATGTAACCTAGATCAATGGATGGGTGACCACAAATTCATTCCTGGGGTGGTTCCCATGTCCGTCCTGGACAGAAGAAGTCAGTATTAACTACCATAGACCCTTACCTCTGCAAACTTCACTTGCCTGACCACCGACAAATGGGGCAACTCTGGATAAATATAGCTAGGCTTGTAGGAGCTCTAGGGCCATTAGCCTAGTAACCGTCTATGAACCTTTGAACCTATGAACCTATATAGGTTTACTAATAGTTGCTCGACTCACAGGTGATCAAGTCATTGTATGCTCAAAACCATTTCACAAAAGTTGAATACCAAATTCTAGTATACCCAACACAAACAACAAACCTCAAAACTCCCTATTGCTTAGATCATGGATCCAGAAGAGGGCAAGGTTGGACAAGGTTGGATACTCGGTAATGTATATGCATGTGTGTGTGTGTGTGTGTGTGTGTGTGTGTGTGTGTGTGTGTGTGTGTGTGTGTGTGTGTGTGTGTAGATATGTATATATATATATATATATATATATATATATATATATATATATGTGTGTGTGTGTGTGTGTGTGTGTGTGTGTGTGTGTGTGTGTGTGTGTGTGTGTGTGTATGGTGCAAAATGTAGCAACCTTGCTTTTGCCAGACAGATAGATTGTTTATTGACACTGTAGTGCAGCTTAAGGGGATCCTGCTCTCCTGAGAATGCAGTCTTTCGGATGAGGCATTAAACCAAGGCCTCATCTGCTTGAGTTGATGGTTGCTCAGGCAGATATAAAAGATCCTATGGCACTTACTGAAAAGAATAGAGGGAGTTCCTCAATGTCCTGTCCAACTTTCCCCTAGAAGTAGAATGTTCCTCAAAGTCCTTTCCAAATTTCCCTTAGTAGTATAAATATCACCTTGGGTCTCTCCTGAATAGAGGCTAATAGCCTAATATGACTATCCCGGTCAACAAAGAATAAATAAATAACAGAATACAAAACACATTAAACACAGATATTAATTCTCATGTATGAAAGTGACTTCATAATCCTGGTTAATAATATTAATAATAACAATAATAATAACAAAAATAAAAGTGCACCCTTCGGTAGTATAAGCTGTTTTGGACAATATATCAAGAAGTCTTGATCTTCAAAATTAAACTTGTTGATGTAAAATAATACAATATAAGCACCACATTCACTGAAGCTGTAATGTAAAAGCCATTTATGTAATTCAATCAACCAAGAATATTTAGCAAGACCACCTAAACAATGACCAAATTAAGGAAGTCACAAATAAAATTGCCAGCCACAATAAATATGAGACTACTCACCTTCCAAATACATTTTGGCACAACTTCTAAATCAGTTCTGGTTCAGTGAAATCACCAATTATGTCATGAGCACTGAATGTGAACTTTTACTTAACTTTCCAAACTCAGCAAGTATATTCTGAGTAATTTTCAGTTAGGATAGACAAGTCCAATTAATCCAGTATTAATGTATATGCCAAACACCAAACAAACATGACTGGGTTATTCATCAGGATCACATATTGGTCAATAAATGAGTCTGTGAAGTAGATGCTATAAACTGTTTTAGGATTAATCAATTGAAGACATCTGTTTTAGCTTGTTAACCATAAAACTTAAAAATAATTGAGTGGGTCAGCTGTGCACTCCTTAATCATGCCATTATATAAGTTCCTTCAAAATCCTAAGGTGCGACAGTCAGTCATTTAGTATATTTCATCTAGACATAAAATGTTTTAATTCAGATTTGGTGTCAGTTTCACATGGAGGTTTTTCCAGTTAATGAACAATGCCATAAACCACTGATAATTATGTTCACATATTCAAGCAGCCTGCTGACAAGATAAGATCCTAAGCTGATAAACTAAGAAGACAATACCCAATGTGTAGGCACAGAGAATCTTGGACTTTGTAAACACAAACTCCCTGGACCAGACTGACAGGGGCACAAACATACTGGATCTAATCCTGACTAATAGTGGAGAGTGTTACACACACCCTAGTGTAATGTCTTCTCTGGTAAAGTCAGACCACCTGTAAGTAAAGATAAAGCCTGGAACCCCAGATAACCTGGGAATATTCAGGAACTACTCTAAGGCTAACTTCCTACTATTAAGTGATAATCTGGCAAAATTTTAAGTCCCCATAAACCCTGAGAACACTGCTGCCTAAGATAAACTGTTCACAGAAACCCTATACAAGCATGTTAATAGCTGCATTGAGGCAGCTGTACCCACTAGGAAGACGTACAGAACTAACTTTAACAACAAGCCACCCTGGTAGAATCACAACATCAACAGGCTGTATAACAGAAAGAAGAAAACATGGCAAAAATTAGGAGGCATAGCACTCAGCAGGATAAAGGCACTCTCACCAAACTAGACAAGCAACTCCGGGGGCAAATATAGTCTACCAAAGACAAATCTGCAGTAAATTTGGCCTCCCAGGCCAAGTGCAACCAAAGGCATTCTTTAGCTATGTCCACAACCTCAAAAACAATACACAATGGAGCCACCTGTACTGAGCCAGAAGATATAGCAGAACTACTGGCAGACAAATTCAGCTCTAACTTTACATATCTCTTTCCCACAGTGCCCGTCAAGAAATACCATCAAGCTAAATCCAAAATATACATCAAAATGGAAGCTAGTTCATGAGAGAATCTGGTTAAAATCAGGATTTGTAGTAGCAAATAAGTATACAGATTTCATACCAAACAATTTTCTATGGCTGATGAAGGAATATATGATGATACATAAGAATAAAAATATAAGTTCCAAATACATTACTTATACATCAAAAATTTTCCAAAATCATATTAATAGCATTTAATATGGAAGTAGTCAACATGCTTAAAGAAAAGGGATTAATATATTGGCATCAATTGCTAAACTCTGGAAAACCTCTGACAATAGACCAGATTAAACAGAAATTAAATATGGAAAATAGTTTGTGGTTACATGTACACGAATTAAGACAGTATATATTAAGCAAACAAGAAACAATGCAACCATCAATAAGACAAAATGTTCCTAACCTTATAGAACATATAATATTACTAACGAATCAACCCATTAGTGGAAAGGGACACATCATCTATTTATAAAACAAACAAAAAAATAAAAATGCATAATAATGACAAAATATGGAATTATTATAGATCAGTTAATAGACATGTGCCAAATGACAGAGATAAAAAACTAATTCTTCTCTCTCCAAAGCAGACATCACTTTCATTACATTGGAGACTTTTTACTTGGCAATTCATACACAGATCTTATGTAACCCCTCATAAAATGGAACTTATTTTTAAGAAAAATATTGGCTGCTGGAGATGTGATTTATCAATAAAAGCAGACTGGCAACATATGTTCTACGAATGCCATTTGATTAAACCATATTGGGATAAAATAAATTATTTTCTGCAAATGGTATTCAATGATAAATTCCAGATTTCCAAATCTATTATTTTGTTTAATGCACCTGTACCCGACTGTGTGCCAAGAACAAAGTATGTAATCTTATGGACTCTCCTAGCTATTGCAAGGAAGAACATTACATCAAACTGGAAATCCAAAGCTTCTCCAACTTTTAAGCAATTCATGAATATGGTGTCAGCAGTATCGCAATTGGAAATGAACACTATTAAAGGAAGAACTGAAAGAACTACATCATTATAATGTAGCATGGCAAAAAGTAACTGAAATACTGGAGAATAATGACTGCAGCAGATTATAATCAGGAAACAATTGTATAGAAAGTCAATTATATGTCAACAATAGACACCCTTGTAAATACTTTATTTTGGTTTTAATGTTTGATATCTGTTTAGAGGTTTTAGCCTACCTTTTTAAATAATTTGTAAATACTTCATTGTCATAAATAACCTGCATTCATGTTTTCTTGTTTTTGGAAATGAATAAAAATATTTAAAAAAAAAAAAGAAATACCATCAAATATAACTCCTACTACTAGCACTAGGGAACAGGTCCTCAATGCTCTCTCTAAAGTCAAGAACACTGCATCAGTTTGCCCAGACAATATTGCAGGATCTCTTCTGAATGAAACATGACCTCTTAGGCCCTCTTGAATTTCTACTTAACTGCAGCTTTCAAACAGGCTTTGTGCCTCATGAATGGAGAACAGCAACCGTCATCCCTCTGCACAATGGTGAGCCATCTACACACATTAAAAACTACAGATCAATAAATCTCACTAGCCTTATACGCAAAGCTATGGAAAGAATTACTATGAAATGATCAGTAATGACATAAGAAACCTCCAACACTGGAATCGACTCAATTTGTTTTCCTCAAGGACAGGTCATGCCAACTCAGACTGGTGGATTTCCTTGTCACTAAAGCAATGGATGACAGCAAAATGGTTCCAACTGCCTACCTTACATGGCCAAGGCTCAAAATACTGAGACCAAAATCTCTAAAGCTCAAAATACTGAAAACTCAAAATACTGAAACTCAAAATATCGAAAAAAAAAAACAGTACAGCAACACAACTATATTGCAGCAGAACTACATGCAGAAACATAGTACTCTTCTGCAAGTACTAGCATCACTACACTAAAGTGTAACCTTAGAGTTAGCAGGGGGTGTGGGCGGTTCAGGAGAAGAGTAATATGCTTTTTGTTTATTTGTTTCAGTATGCACCTGTGCTGGAATATAATGTGTTGGTATCCTGTGTGTTTTCAGTGTTTTGAGCTTTAGTGATTTTGGTCTCAGTATTTTGAGTTTAGGTATTTTGAAAGTCAGTATTTTGAAGTGGACCCATATATATCTACACACACACACACACACACACACACACACACACACACACACACACACACACACATATATATATATATATATATATATATATATATATATATATATATATATATATATATATATATATATATATATATATACACACACACACACACACACACACACACATATATATATATATATATATATATATATATATATATATATATACATATAGTATATAATGTATTACTAATCAATAAGCAAATATGAAACAATTTAACAAACAGTCCATTGCCTAAGTGCAATAAAGCATTGGGCCTCACAACACCTCTGGGAGGGTGTTATTTCCCCAATAACACCCATCCTGTCAGGCATTATTGCCTGCATGTCAAGATATGAATGACGCCCCTTTACATGCATACATACAATATGATGCACAGTAATGAGCACCCTAGTATATGACATTGTTGTCTCTCTGTTTACAGTACCCATAAAACAAACACCACCATTATGTGCCTGAACATAACATCCTTAATGTGTCTGGACACTGATAAGGATATAGGTGACTCATTGTCTATATTACATAATCGAAATTTTAAAAGTTTGAATGTCATATGGCCGACAACATATGATCGAACTTTTAAAAGTTCGAAATGTAATGAAAAAAAATAAAACAAAGAAAAAAACCTACCTAAACAGTTTAAGCAGGGGGACAAGCCCCCCTGCACTCCCCTCTCCGCTATTTAAATATACCAACTCCAAGATCTCACTACAGTGCAGAAAAGGGACATCTTCCCATTCTGCACTGTACGGAGATCTCCATTGAAACGTTCAAACTTTTAAAAGTTTGATCATATGATGTCGACCATATGATGTTCGAACTTTTAAGAGCTCGGCAAAGTGCTATAGACCCCGGTGACTCCAGACATATCACTCAACCAGTCACTCAGTCACTCACTTGATCTTTGTGTCTATCTCCCCCTGATGATGTTATAGTCAGACTGCACCCGACATTTCTCTCTATACTTCCTGCTGCCTGTCCTACACTGTGTTCTCATCTTACTCATGGACTCATAGATATTCCAAAGCCACTGAGCCTCGTGATCATTCTTGCATTGCTAGTACGCTCTCCCATGTTGCATCTTCTTTCTACTGGAGGGCAATACCAGTCAAGTCCGAATTAAATTTAACAATGCCAGCTTCTTTAACCTGTGTAAGTCCTGTTCTCCCTGCTTTTTTGTCTGTAGTAGAAAAGTTTCCTACAGCATTTCACATATACAGCTGATGCCACTAGGCGGAAATGTTTCTGGTCCCCCAACAGTACATTCATGTCAGCTATCCAGTCATCCACAACCTTTTTCCATTTTTGCACTTGGGTTTGAGGTGTCACTTCAACAGTGACAATCATCTGGAGCCAAAGTACCAGTTATACAGTTGCATAAATTAGATGTGGCTCTCATGTGAGGCAAAGAGCGATACTGTCAACACATGTATATCTTATATAAATTGTTGATTAGCATCAAGTATATATTATAGTGTAGCTGATACAACTTTGTGTTCAGATAGGTCTTGTTTTCCAGCACAAGGTTCACAGCTTCACCTACTTGATAAAACAAGCTAACTGTACCTTGAGAAGCTTAACAGCCATTATTCTTAAAAAAGTAGTAATTTGAGTTGCATTGCTTAACCATCATAGATAACTTATTGCAAAGTTGCAGGATCATTTGTATGATGTACACCTGTGAATCTTGCTGAAGTTGTGAAGGCTGGTTTAAGCATAGCATTACTTGCATTGTTTTTTACTCACCTTTGTCCAGTTGCATGGTCTAAGGAAGTTCAAAAAAAGAAGTGTGCCTTGCTATGTTAAGAATACAAGGTTGAGATTTCCCTTGAGCAGTTTGTAAGACATAGAAAACTAGAACCATTCTATTAGCCTATGCTAGGCTGTTGAGCTCTCCCATTTTGTTTATGAAGAATATTTGTAGCTTCTGCAATGGTAAGAATGCCTACTGACAGTTGCAGGCTAGATTGGTTTATGTTCTAAAACTGAGAAATTTTGTTAGTGTATAGTAGAATAATAACTTTCTGGCATGGCTCGATATACCATTCAACATCATTTGCTTACCCCAATACCTTCTTGACAACTGATGTAAGACTATGAACAAAATTCAAACTATCTACTATCAAAGGTGCTATATCCATAATGAAGTGGTTTGTTTATACTGATTGCCATTTTCTGACTAATAAAATAGGATATCTTGTTTTGCAAAGAATAAAATACTACACTTTTTTGGAGCATAATGCAAGAATATTATTTGAAATGGATGCTGATTGAAATTTTGGCTTAGGCCAAATGGTGACACACAATTAAAAATGAATGAAAATGTAGGAGACAATACATTTCAAACATTGATCTTCTTTAAAGGGACAACCCCCACCACCTGCGATGTGGGTGTCACCTGCCAAACGTATAAATTCCAACTTCATAATAACTATACATATGAGGTATTTTAAGAAATGGCCATTTCAGACTTGATATATGCAAGTCTGTTTTTTGGCAGTTCAGTGTCTGTATTTTGGGACTAATTGAAGTTGGTTAAACATTTCAAATGATTGCTGTCTATAATCAATGTGCAACACAGCAACATCTGCAGATAATGACTGGGATTTACTGATCATTAATGCATTGTACAGCACAAATTAGTGTAGACAGTGGTCATGTGCTGAGTGTGGACAGTTGGAAAAATTCAGAAGCACGGCTGCTGATTGACAAAAATAGCAAGCAATGCAGCAGAAACGGTACTTTTCCGTTAATGGGTCAACACTCCTAATGTGCGGTCCTGCTTAGTTTTATGGTTAAAGTCAATGCAGTCTGTAACTCTACTTATTGTCATTCTTTACTAAGTGCAGTTTAACACGTCTGGTACCAAAGTCACCAGTTTGGGGAGAGATTGATAGCGCGGAGTTAAAATTGGAGTGAAAAATCAGGGATGTCTCTGAAGATCGGGGACAGTTAAGAGATACGCGGACAGCGCTGTACCTCTGACTAGAGGGAATTTTTCAGGCTACCGTCGCAGTGTCTGTGTTGTTATAGTAATGACATCAATTGCTATTTTGTGATTGCAGTTGCCCTACATGTTTAGTGCGGCCGTACCACTCGAGTACCTCATTACGGGAAACGTGCCTCATTAGACCTTAAAAAGGTCACGTTCCTCGAATTCTCACTGTTCCACATAATAATGTCCCATATTAAGTCCACACGAATGTTTTATAAGTACAGATGGCTTCACGTTTAACCATCCTGATTTAGATTTGTTTTACTTCAGAAGATGCATGAACTGGCATTCTCTTTACTCTGCCAATGTTTTGAGTTAATACTAGTAGTGTTTTATAAATATCCCCGACTGTCCCTCTCTTTTTTGCTAAAGTTATCCATTTCAATAAAAAACTGAGGTATGCAAATGCCATGCACTTTCTATACCATGGTCGCACAAGAAAAGTTCATTAGATAACCTTCCAGGTTTTCCTTGCATCCTTACTGAGGACGGAAAATTAAGTTCCTGTCTTAGACCCCAGTTTCACTATTAAAGCTATAGCACTACTGGTATACATCTCATGTGACAACGCTCTTGTAATAAAGCATTTTTTCCGACAAAAGAAATCTTTGCACGGCTATTTACATGTAACAACAACACATCACAGTAATATATAAGTATATACACGAGGGGTGCACTTAGAAAAAAATGTGTACGTTGCTCATGTATTGAACTGAATTACAGACTATGTATGCAGTCATTGTAACTGACTGCCTTCTTTACAATCACTCATTACAAGTGTTGCCCCGATAATGGAAAAGTACCGCACAGACTAATAAGTGCATAATGACATGGAATAGATTAACCTCATGCATAATGGGCCATACTGATATCATACCTCTCAAGTGTACCTCATTACGAGGAACGTACCTCATTTCGGGTCTTAAAAAGTTCATGTTCCTCGAATTTCCTCAAAGTTCCACATTGAAAGAGTCTGTCACACATTCAGTGTTAGGAATTTTTTTAAGTGAAATCCATGGTAAATAGAAATTAATCATATTAATTCATTAAAGGATCTTCTTTATAAGCAAAACCAGCATATTTTAACCATCCTATGACCTTCCTAGTTGAAGTTGTTAGCAAGCCATTAGTATGTGTTCCACATTATGAAGGTGAGTGTTCCTCATTTTGGAGATGGAAGGTTGAGAGCTATGCTGATCATGCAGATGAAAGAATCCGAAATAGCAAAATAAAAATGTACTAAAGGTTAATACTGCATGCAGACAAATCAACACTGGAATGCTGTGATTCATGGCATTCAGTGAGCTCCATGCTCAGAATACTAACAGCAGTAGCACAGCGACATGTGCTTGGAACCACTCTTGGAGCAAGGCCCATTACTGTTGCTCATGGTGGCCATCTAGGCAACAGACGGAGGTACAGACTGCACTCAACATAACTGCAGCTCATGGACAAGCAAGCTGTGAACTGTTTCTTAGTAGACAGGAATACTGTAATGGAATTAGTGAGTCGGTGTCCTTGTAAGCTGAATCATAGCAGATGAACGATGTGCCTATTCCTATGGATACAATGGTATGTGCAGTTTTAGCAATATTAACTACAGGGACCTTCATTGACCTTCACGGGGCACTGTTTGAATTGCAATACTGTAAGTTGTCTATGGGGAGCTTTTTTCCCTGGACTACCACTGAAAAGAGGTTTGCTACTCAGTGGGACTTCCTTGATAAATAAAAACAAATAAATAAATAAATACAATAAATTTGTAGCATGATTGTTCCCATGATTTCCAGTTCTTCAGTTCAACCACTTTAATTACAGGCAGATGGTGCAGTACCATGCCAGTGTCATTGGATAGTAATTACCCATACATCACTCTCACTGACATCCATTGTTGCTTTGTTGCTGAGGTACTTTACAAGGCAGGATTCCTTTCTGACAAAGTTGTAAAGTTGTAAAAGGTGTTATTCAAAATGGTAACATCTTATATTTTGGTGACAAGGGGTCTATATTACATCGTTGACCGCTTGGGTTGTCGAATGCCTAAATGTTGACACCTAAACATCAACAACTTAAAATCATGAACAATAGTTTCCACACAGGGAAACAATGCCATTGGTCAATGTAAAAAAAAAATGTAAACATAAATTACTTGGGGGGGCTTCACCCCCCATGCTCCCCGATGTGGGGGGCTGTGCTCCCACACCTCCCCTAACTAAATATACCAACTCTGAGATCACTCTACATTTTAAACAGTGCAAAATCCACGTAACTGCCAAACGACTCGTTTCCCTGTGTGGAAACTGCCGTTCACGATTTTAAGATGTCGATGTTTAGGTGTCGACGTTTAGGTGTTCGACAACCTAAGCAGGTGACAATTTGATATAGACCCGGTAACAAGAGCTAGTCAGCTTAGCAGTTATTGCACTGAAGCCAGTGCATCAGTGTCCGTGGTTCATTGGTGGTATGCATTGCACTGTCCATACATGTTGGTGTCATCATCATGGTGAACTTGAAGCATGTAGGTGCTCAACCATATTGCATGTGGATGGCTCTTGGCATGTTATAGTACCATAGTGAAGCACAATGATTGGGCCCTAAAGTTGCTGTGTATTAGTATGCACCTTTATGTGATTCAGAAGTGTAGATTTGTATGCACTGGGGGCTTAAGTCTGCCCCTAAAATGAGCCTTACTGGTTCACAATGGCTATTTTAGAGAGTGAGAAATACAAGGCTTCTGCTTGGTGTGGTAGTGGAGCATGATTTTCTTATTCATTCTACACAAGAACTACTAGGAGTTCCAGGTAGGCATTTATGATGGTCCATTGATAAACAAAAGCAAATAAATAAATAATAAATTTGCAGCATGACCTTCCCACGATTTCCAGTTCTTCATTTCAACCACTTTAATTACAGGCAGATGTTACAGTACCATGCCAGTGTCATTGGGTAGCAATTACCCATACATCACTCTCACTGACATCCATCTTATTCTTTGTTGTTTTGTTGCTAAGGTACTTTACAAGGCAGGATTTCTTTTTAGTTAGCTTGGCAGTTATTCCACTGAAGCCAGTGTATCAGTGTCCATAGTCCACTGGTGGTATGTATTGCACTGTCCATACATGTTGGTGTCAGCATCATGGTGAACTAGAAGCATGCATCGCGGGTGCTCAATCATATTGCATGTGGACGCCTCGGAGTGCTCTTGGCATGTTATAGTACCACAGTGAAGCACAATGATTGTGCCCTAAAGTTACTGTGTATTAGTATGTACCTTCATGTGATTTAGAAGTCTGGATTTGTATGCATTGAGAGATTAAGTCTGCCCCTAAAATGAACCATACTGGGTCACAAATCTACATGACATGGCTTCAGCTTGGTGTGGCAGTGGGGCCATGATTTTCTTATTCTTTCCACACAACAACTACTAAGAGTTCCAACCAGGCATTTTTGATGGTCAGTTGTGGAAAGTGGATACCTGGCATTAGCTGTTGTGGCGCAAGAGCAGCTGTAAACCTACAAAGGACTAAATACCTTTTGGCATGGCCAAATGAGTTGTGTAACCTGTAACTCAGGCCACTGGGTCTGTATAGCAGCAACTGGGTCATGCCTTTATTAAACCAGCTGAGTACCATAATATGTGAAGATAAGATCTCACCTAGGTGTGTGGGTCATTCTACACCATTCAGAAGCATGTAGAGTGTTTCAGTTATGATAGAGCACCTTTTTTCTTCACCATGGGAGATTGTTATACTCTTGATAGCAGTCCTATCACCTTTTGAACTTATTTTTCTTATCCTTAATTTTTGTAACATATAGGCATATAATGCTGACTCTTTCTTCACTTAACCTATTGGAACACAAATTCATTTCTCTAAATCACCAAGTCATATAAGATTAATATGGACACTTGGAATTTATGAATGTGTAGTGCAAATGCATGCATGGGTACTGTACTTTCAGTATGCCTGTAATTCAAACAAATACGTCACTGTAGTTCATTGGGGAGGACAGTCCAAGGCTGTTTCTTGACTGGTGCACATTTCAGATGCTCCTGTGCTGCATGTCCTCATCTGAGATCCAACAGTGATCAGTCACACAACATATTCAAGATTGGTAAATAGAATATTTTGTAAATCACGTGAGAGACAAAAAAAGTGCAAGTTCCTCACATGTCCATTAAGCACAAAGGGAACTGAAAATACATCCCCAATGAAATGAAGGAAAATGGGGGAAAATCTTCATACAGTCATCCACTTTCATGACACGTAGCAATTCATAAAAATATGCAGTTCTTTGCCCATGCTTGCAGAGGGCACGTCATCACCATGTAAAGTTGGGATATGGTGCTAATTGAGTTTCCATAGGTTGTGGAAACCCAGCAGCATTGAAGTGTGAACAGACAACTTACCTTCCCTGAAAAATCTTCTACAACCCTACTCTAAACATTCACACTCTGATCACCTAATAAAGACTTACTCCAAGTAACCAATGTATCCAATACAGCAGGCAACTCTCTAAACTCTAACTTTGTTGCTAAAAATTGGAACACCTTTCCACATAGCATTAGATCCATAAGCAATCTTAATAATTTCAAAATATCTCTCAAAAGACACTGGGCAGGATTCATGATGGCTTGCATGGAGTCTAAGAGTCGTGTAAGACTCCATACAGCCATCGCGATCCAGGAACAGCCCGAAATACCGTGTAAGAGACCAGCTAAAACGTCTCTTACATGGGCAGGGCATGGATATGCTAATTACCTCACTGCAGCTGAAAGGTATGCAAATGAGGTAGATTAGCGATCCACAAAGCTGAAACCAGCCCGTGTAAGAGTCGTGTTAGGTGCATAAATGTACTCAGTTGACAACTGAGTACGTTTCTGCAAATAACACAATGGAGCCATGACAGCTCCAAATAAAGTGTGCATATGTATCAGGCAGCATGCCAATGGCCAAATATGTGGCCATTGGCACGGTAACCCGAAGCAAACATGAAATAAAATAATTTTGTTTTTGGTGATCGGCAAGGTTTAAATGCAGCGCAGCCCCGTGCAAATGGGCTGTGCTAAATAAGACATAAAAATAAAGGTTTGAAACCCACAAATGTGGGTTTTATGCAATGCATGGATTTACAATGCAGGGACTAGCAGACCGAAAACAACATGGCCACCGTTTAGTGGTTGCTAAGGGGGGAAGCTGAGTGTAAGACACGTAACTAAGCATTAGTAGGCAATCCCATGTAAATGAGTGGTAGGATAGTGAATCGCACTGTCACATAGCAAATGAGCACATCTCGTGTAGTGTAAGAGTTAGATAAGGGGGAGTAACAGAGTAGGAGATAGGTGACATCACAGGGGGGAATGTTAGAAAGAAATCAAGCTCATTGGAGCAAAGTGGTATGTGAAAGATGCCAGTCACACAGCATAGAAAGAGGAGTGTCAACAGATAAGCATGGAAAAGTCAAGAAATGGAAGGTGTACACTGTGGCTAACACCAAGGTTTCTTGCTGTACATGCATGCGTGCGTGTGCATGCTGGGAGGCACAAGTAAGACAGCGTGCGCGCGTGTAAGGCAGAGTAAGCATGTAGGAGCCTGTTGAAAGATCTGTAAACTTGTTTGCGCTGGTGTGCATGCGTTTTAACCTGAATAAGCAGATTCTAGTCCGTGTAAGCATGTGTGTGCATGTGGTAGCCACTGTGAGCATGTTTTCGCTGGTATGCGCGCTGCTCCCCCCTGAGGAAACAGAGAGGGAAAAGGAAGCAGAAGAAATAGTAGGAAGCTAGCAGGGAATACTGGTAGAGTTAGCAGGTGAAAACAATTAGAAGCAGGCAATTACACAGGCAGAATACTAGCCCAGCCCAGCACTTAAAACACTGCAAACAGCATTGCAGTATGTTTCTCTCAAGAGACACTGCAAGACAGGAGTAAGCTGTTAAAAGTGAAAACTGAAAAAGCTGCACTCAGACCAAACATGCTAGGGGCTGCCATAGCTGTTATAAGGAGACATAGGAGACTTGCTGAGGGTGGTGACAATGCAAATGCTGCCAGACAACCCACAGTGAGGAGACGGAGAAGAGTGTACAGGCCCAGGGTCACCTACCAGGGATTACATGAGCTGGAAATAGTGGAGCGCTATAGAGTGGACAGAGACCTCCTGCAGCAAATTGTTGAGCTGTGCAGACCATGCATCACACACAGAACCAACAGAGGGGAACCCATCCCAGTGGAAACCAAGGTATGTGTTGGCTTAAGAATACTTGTAACAGGTACCTTCCAGAGACCAACTGGTGATATGATGGGGATATCACAGGCATCAGCTTCCAGGGTACTGCACCAGTTCCTGGATGCCATGTCAGCACATGTCAGTGAGCATGTATATTTCCCCAATTCCCGTGAGGTACTGGCCAGCAATATGCGTCTCTTCCAGCAAATAGAGGAATACCCTGAGGTAGTGGGTGCAATAGTCTGCATGCCCATACGCATCAAAGCACTAGCCGGTGAGCGGGATAGGGCCTACATTAACTGCAAGGGCTTCCCCTCCATCAACTGCAAGGTTGTGTGTGATGCCCAGGGTATAATAATGAAGTTGTTTGCTGGCTGCCCTGGAAGCTACCATGATTCCCATATCTGGCATTTGACGCAGCTGTACCAGACATTTGCCAATGGGGACACCCCACATGGTCACTTAGTGGGGGATGCTGGATATGCACTGGAGCCGTGGCTGATGACACCCATCAGAAACGCATACACACCTGAACAAGAACGCCATAATGAGGCACATGCACAAACACGAAATGTAATAGAGCATGTGTTTGGGCTGCTCGTCATGGTTCCAGTGCCTGGACACATCTGGTGGAGCCTTGCAGTACTCACCAACTACATGTACCCAAATTGTCATGGTATGTGCTATGCTACATAATATGATTCTGCGAAAACAGCTGCAGCAGGACCAGCATAGGGCCAGGACAAACAGCCCCCCACCATTGCCAAGGCCATCACAGGCAGAGCGTGACTTGGAGGAGGAACAACCTGAGCCTGCCCCAGTAGGCAAAAGTAGGCGTGCCCAGTATGCCCTGGCCTTGGCAAAGAGGCAATGTATAGCACATACACTGGCTCAGTAGGAACCCTGGGAATGATACCCCTATCTGACTCACTCATAGTAACAGGGACGCCTAACATGACACAACCTGCTTTCAAACATGTACAGGGAGTGTAGTATGTGCATCCGACATAGGCAGCCCTGCAGCACCACCTGAGGCATGATTGCCATGTGTTAAGCAATGTAACACCATCTAGTATATGCAAACATGAAGACCCTGCCTAACATCTCACCCTCACCAAGCATGATGCCACACTATGAAGACAACAAGATCAAGTACAATAATTGGCTGAAGTATTGCTGTTAGCAAAGGGGAACAAATGGCTGACAGCCTGGGATGACATGCTGAGCAAGACATGATGCTCCACCTGCTAGGGATGGCACGGACCCAGCACACCTGGCTGTGTGGATACTGGCAAAGGCTGTTGTCACCCCCACTGTGCCTTGAATAGGTAAGGCTGGAAACACAAACCCACCATCATAGGTAGCACAAAGGATAACAACCTGGACGTAATGCTACCCAATGCCAGAAGTCTAACCTGCAAGGTGCATGCAGACCAAACCTACCACAGCATGGAGAATGGTAATGTCTGTTCTGTAACAGAAACCTGGGTCAAGGCCCAGAAGAGCACCCTAATACTACCAGGTTATGCCTTATACCATGCTCTACAGCTCCAAAACATGGAACACACTACAATAGGAGTGTGGCTATCAGTAATTGTCAAGGATAACCACACCCCCAGGTTGGTAGCACAGCAAGAAGCAGCATGGACTATCCACGGGCAAGTAACAGTGGCTCAAACTGCGTCCCTGTTTGTAGCCTGATACAGACCACCCTAACAAACCCAGGAACCCCAGCCAACCTTCCTGAAGACACTGCAGAGTATGAATGTCTCAACAAATACCAAGCAAGGCACACACAAAGTATGACATAGGTGGCAATCCATTATGTACGGAAGAAGTAATCAGGGACCTAGGGACACAAGTGGACGGTAACCCGTCATGTGACACTCACATTGCCAAGGTGGCCAGGAAGATCTACTATATTGCCCACCATAATATGAAAGGATGCACATGTAGATCAAGAGAGGTCACTGTGCCCCCATACTCTTCCCTTATCAGGCCCATACTTGAGAACAATGCCCCAGTTAGGATGTACCTTACCTGACACCTGCAGCAGTTAGAAAGACCCCAATTGTACCTCACCAAGAGGATAAAGGGTCCAAAAATTTGTCATCTGCTGCCTGGCTGATGAAACCACAGCCCAATTCACATGCATACTGCCCAGACAGAGGCGATGTATGCCTGATGTACAAGGCCATGTCCAATCCAGAATTAATGGACATGCTTCACTGCAGAAACTCCAAATCCAGCAGAAACACCACAGTGAGATATCTAAACCTCCACACATAGATAAATAGGATGTGCTGAAGGGACAGGTCCATAACCCTCTGGAACAGAATCCCAGTCCATGATAGGCTGAGCTCCACACTCATACACAACAAGAGAAATCCGGTCATGTGCATGGGAGATAGTAGGTGTACACAGGGGGCCATCCCTGTGTCACATCTGGTAAAGTAAACCCAAAATGGGCATAATATGCACATTGCAAGGGGTGTTGAAAGACACTCACAGTCTGTCTATGCTCCAACATGGCCAGGGCATATAGCCTAGTATGAACCTATGAACCTATGATGATACAAATTGTGCAGGACACAAAGGATAATCACACAGCTGTCCTAACTGATGGTAGGAACCATGGTGATAATTCACACATATGCTCTGCAGTACTCAAATATCACAAACAATACACCAAACCCACACACATTGCCAACATCCAAACTAACAGATTCTTTGCAAACTCCCCACCAGCACCAAACTGCCGAATATCTATCCCAGCAGAGTGCTGGCCCCCTGACATTGCAGAAGCTGTGGTAACAGCCAGCCTCTACAAAGCAAACCACACAGCATCAATGGTACCAGATGGTGTCCTGGGTTGTGTCCAACAAGTACTGTAAGAAGAATAGAACACCAAATAGCACTACTGTGCACTCACAGTCTTACCACAGGATATGTTCACAAAGAGCAGTGTACAGCAACAGTGGTCCCTCACCACAAAGGTGGTGCCTGAATGGATACTGCAAACTATCACCCCTCAACCCCGAATATCTTGGTTGGCAAAGTAATGGAGAGGATGATCATGGATCTCAGGAATAATGAGAATGGGCACCTACAGACATTGGACCCTACCCAGTGTGGCTTTCATAGGTCAGATCCTGCCCCTTAAACATGTCTGACTCATATGTCTGACTCATGTGAAACATGCACCAAGGCCATTGATGAGGGGAATGTGGTTCACACAACCTATCTGGACCTTGCTAAACCCTTCCATACAATACCCCAGTTGTTCAATACAGATAAGCTCACCAGCCTAACTATAAACCTCTATCCAAGTAGATGGGTTGCAAACCAGCGCAAGGACAGAACTGACCTGGTCAGACATGCTGCAGCCATGTCAGACTACAAACCAGGTACCCACAAGGCACAGTCCTGGGACCTCTCTTGTATGCTATATATGTCACATAGGTACAGGCCAACATGGAAGGACTCAGTCTGAACAGGTTTGCAGATGACTACAAACTGCCCACCATATCGGACCCTCCAGCTGACACAAGCATCTTACAAAAGGCACACATAGAAACAGACAAGTGGTGCCACAGCCATGTCAACAAGCTAAATGTAGAATAGTGTATAGTCATCCCCTGTGGAAACACAGTACATGGCCACAAATTACCACATAGGTGTTAACTCATTAAGTACATCAGGAGCAATAAGAGACCTGGGGACACAAGGTGATAGATATCCTGCATGTGAAAACCATGTGTCTGTAGTGGTAACAGAAACATACCATATACCCACCTAATCATGACAGTAAGCACAGCTAGGTCAGGGTAGGTCATCGTGCCTCTCCAGTCATCCATCAACAGCCTCACAATTGCGTACAATGGCCCTTGTTGGATGTACCTTAGCAGACACCTGCCTCAACTGGAAAGACCCCACAAATACCCTACCAGGAGGATCTCAGAGCTGTAACAGATGCCATGTGTTGCCTGATTAAACAAATTGCAGCTCCACACAGTGCCATACCTTCTGGCTGGAGGTGATCTGTGCCTGATGTATAAAGCCGTGACCAAGCTGGAATCAATGGACATCTGGCAACATATAAAATCTGAATGCTGGTGACCTATGCAGATGACAGGCCTGAACCCCAGCACAGACATAAACAGGACATGCTGTACCGATTGGTCCATAACCCAGAAGCTCACTCCACTCATGACTAAACCCTCAGTACAGGTTATCCAGGGAGTCCCTCAATGACTGTCATCCAGAGGAATCATGATGACTGGATGGGAGATGGTAGGTGTACCCTGGATATCACCTGTATGTCATGGGCAGACAGAGGCACAGCACACTAACCTTGACATATGTAATGTCAAACACCAGTAAATATGTGTGTTGGACAAACACTCTCTGACTAGCATTACAAATGGCCTAGGGCACATGGCCATTGTTTGTCACTGTCCACACAAGTTGTGGAATACATTAAAAATGTTCGACAATCCTGTTCTATGTTGCCCATATCTGAACAAATTGCAACATGGTCATATCTGCACAACTGGCCCTCAACCAGTATAAATATTACAAGCAGTGATAGGACTAAAACTGATGATACTGTCCACCACAGTGAAAGTACTGAACCAGTACACTATACAACAATACACTGTTTGGTCAGTATGAAAGGATGTTGACAACTGTAAGCATACTATCCCATGGCAACCCTGCAGGCACAGCATAATGCCTGTTAGGTTCAGACACAAAGCAGTTGGGCAGTAAGAACACAACCTGACATCCAACACTCAACTGTACATGTGAAATATAGATGAAGTCCACACACAAACACAAATGTGGTGGACCACAATTCCCAACATATGGAAAGTTTACACTGGGCATGCTTGCACACTTAGATAAATGAGACGTGTCAGTCAAGAAGCCATAGAAACTGTGAACTGGGCATGCTCACACACTTAGGCCATGTCACAGTTCAGCAGTTGCACACACATATCTGGCATTTGTATGTGTTAACACAGGAACTTCCCACAATACAGAAATCTGTCCAGTGCACACAGTGAAATTACAACAGAGACATAAGTAAAGTACTGGATCCCACTCATTTGCAATCATCTGCCACAGTACACAAGTTGTTCATAGAGATAGGGAAAGCTATGGCAATAAAGACCCACAAACAGTATATGATCAACAGATACTTGCATCTGACAGGTAAACATATGTCCGTATAGTGCAATACTCCCTAGGGAATACAGAAGGCTATCCACAGTGTATTTGGCGTCTGCCTCCACAGTACAGTAGGCCACTGTGCCTCAGCAAAGTTAATGCATATATATGCTCTCCCCCTTACTGATGGATAGTGACAGATGTACATACCTCTTCATAAATAATGATGTCAGCACACTATACATATGTCAGGAGCAAAAATGGTACCCAGTAATATGAATAGCATGCTCAGCTACTGCGTCTCTCACAACTGTCATAATATAATTAGGTAGGGGTTTGAATCCTGCAAGTGCTCAGTGTGACTGTGGGGGGGGGGGAGTAGTGTGTGTGCAATTCTGTGTGTAAGAGAAATGTCCCTTTTGGCAACTAGTACAACACACCACATGCTGCATATTCCACTGTCTAAACACTGATGATGTCAGCACCCTATAAGTACAGCTGGAGAAAGCAAGCCTCCCAGTAATGCAAATAGTGTGCTCTGCTACTGCATCTCTCACAAGTGTCATAACACAGTTAGGTAGGGGTTTGTATCCTACAAAAGCCATGTGTGTTTTTGTCACACAGTTTGTCCATGTGTGTGGGGTGGTGTTCCCAATATTGCACGACATAGATCATATCAGTAATGTCAATGCACACATGATGTAGGTGTGTGCCACATACACATATGTACCTGTGACCTTCACTAGTTCCCATGTCTGAAGCCTGCCTCATGTGAATACATGGAATCTGCATTAGACAACTGTATGACTGTGGTGTTCTGTGCAGGGGCTGCATGTGGTATGTGCATATACAGTGTGAGTCGTATATGGTGTCATCCTACAAGCGAGGAAAACATGACTGGTCTGGAGCATATAGTCCACATGTTGTTGATGAACAGGTGCAGCATGTGTCCACCTCTTGTGGGAGTGGTAACAAGTTGTTCCATAGCAATTCAGTGAATGAATGCTAGGAACCTTTCAGCTAGGGTCTTGGAGCTAGAGTAATGCTCACACTCTATGTCTGGGTAGTTGCAGTCCACCCATATAATGGTGTTTGTAGAGACCATCATATTCCCAGTGTTGTCAGGAAGGCCAAGTGGGTTTCCTGGGTATGGGAGGGTGGTGTGTGCCAGGCTATGAACCTGAAGGCAGTCTAACCCACTGTTAGTTGCACATGGATAGGCTCTGATGCTCTGTGCTGTGCCACCAACCTGGAGGTGTGTGTATCTGTGGTGCCTTTGGATACATCCCCCCTGTTCTGGTTTGGTGCATGTTTAGAGGATGACAAGCATGGTATGAGGTATGACCTGGCAGTGCTGGGGTGCACCTGGGAGACTTGTACCAGGAGTCTGTTACTGCATGGATATTGCTGTTCTCCATGCTAAGGACAATGTCCACTGCATGCATCCTGAGGTTTACACTGCTGGCGTTGAATAGCATTACTATTAGTGTCCTATCCCGTGTGATACCTGTGTAGGTGGCTATGTAATTTGAGCCTTGCATAAAAAGGCACTATGTGTGTAGCAAGAGCCTCTGCCAATATACAATGGCCCATGGGTGACAGGTGCAAGCTGTCCCTAGCAAAGCAACGTGGCTTGTCTAGCATGTAATCCCATGCTGACAGGTATTGGATCCCCTTTGAATGTCACCGAAACATGCGGCAATTGTAGAAATTGATCATCCTGTCTACATATTGTGGCAGCATTCTTGGTGAGGGTAAGATGCTACTCAAGGTCAGGGTCATACCAGCCTGTGCCACATGCTCAGAGAGCCCCTCTATGTCCCCTATCATGTAGTCCAGAGAGGTACGTCACAGGTCATTCACACTGGCACAGACAATGACTGAGTCATATTTGTACATGCCTTGGAGTGACCTGTATGCTTGTGTTATGTGGTGGATCATACTGCCTGACGGGCATCTCACCGTGACCTTCTCCTTGTTCAGCCTGGTGAGCGGGGCTGCAGTGTACCTGATGATTGAGGTACCTATTACAACTGTAGCAGGTGTGTTGTTAAGCCGTATGGGCTGTGACTGTTTTGCACACAGGCTTTGTGAGCTATGTGTTGCGCATGCTCTGTTCTGGCGTAACGTTTGCTTGTGTGTCTGCTTCGCAGGTGTCTGCTGCTCAGGCAGGATGCTATTCTGAGACTCCAAGAATGTTCCTGTGTGTTTCTGTGTTTGGATTGCTGTCATGGCAGGTCTATGTGAGACTGGTATTGTATTCACTGTAGTATCCCACTCCACCTGACAGGGTATGCCAGTACTGAGTTAAGAGAGCTTAGCCCCCAGTTTGGCTATGTGGTTGCATCTCTCACATGTGTTGTACGTTTATGGGAAGGGGAGAGGGTTGTCTGTGTACATGAGGCAGCTGTAACATTGCCACATGACTCACAGATTCACAAACTGGACCAGAGAGGAGATAGACAAGTGACCTTTGCACATGCTACCATAGTATTGTGAATCCCATAATAAGTAACAAGACATAGGGCCAATGGGAAACAAGGTACTCAAGGTGAGTATGTGAGGGTGTAGTGCTCTTGATTTGTTAGTGCTGGCATATATAAATGCTTTTGTGAGCAAATGCCAGGTAAGTCATATGCAATGTGTTACAGGCAACTTACATGCAAACAAGACAAACAGTGACGTTCTGTCAAGTGAGACATGGACATCAGTACAGTAAGCAATACAGATGTCACTAGGGATCCACAGAGGCGCTGTAAATCTGCATTGCATGTGGAATCAGTGTTTCAGGGACATATCAAGCAAACATGCATACCAACAAAGCTACAGTCAGCAGGCCTGGATCTAGACTATGCTACAACAAACAAGGTGTACGACTTCCAGTAGGTAACAGTGCATATATGCAGGCACTATAAGCCTGTACCCAGAAAGTCACAGGTCATACAAGCTGTGTCCAGCCCCACCTCCCACAAGTGTACAGACAGACCATGTACCTTTGTAATGTAGAATAACTGGCCTGAAACCCAAGTGCTCATACCTAAACTAATACACATTTCGAATAACAGACACTGAGCCCTCACGCAGCAGTTCCAAACTTTGTAGGATGTATGCTACCTGTCCTGGCACCACAGTATCCTTGACATGTATGGAGACTCTCCCTCCAGTCATAGTTAGTTCTGTGTTTTGGGGCTGTCATGCATGGTACGAGGTGTGACCTTGTAGTGCTAGGGTGCTCTTGTGAGTCTTGGACCTGTTGTGTATTACTGCACAGATATCAACATCCTCAAACATCCTCATTGCAGAGTCGAGTGTGGACAGCATGCAACTTGCAGTTGTCATGTCCTTCATTGAGTATCAATACTTACATTTTCTTATCCCCTGTGCTACCTATGTAGGTGGCCTTCTGTTGACAGCCTCACCACCAGTATGCAAAGATGTGCAGACATTACACTATGGTAATTATTATGGGTGTACAAAACAATACAATGACATTCATACTGTAACTGCAACAGGCATGCTGGGATATACACACAATTATATCATTACACTGTACTGTTGACAACATGATACTATTACTACACTTCTATGTAGTCACCCTGTGCATCAGCACCATGTTAACCTGTTCCTGCACCGATGTTACAGAATGCAGGAGGTGGCACAGTTTCATCATATGCACAGAGTGTGTACTTGGTATGCCTGAGTCTGCCACTGATGCAACCAATTGACATGTCTGTGTGTGTGTGTTGGTGAGGGACAGCAGTACAGGATAGAGCAATGTTAATGCAGTGTGTGCGTGCATGCGGTAGCTCTAGGTGTTATCAATTCACATGTGTGTATGCATGCACACAGTTCCGCCTCATGGCTGCCATATACAGGTGTTTGTGGACTGCCACAGACTGTACCTGCCAGGTCATACAGATCACTGTCTCTGGCCACGGACACGGTACCTGTGCCTGGCAGGGGGGCTACGGACCATGTCAGGTACTAGGCCAGACTGGGTACTGTCATCAGAAGCAGGTGGTTGGTGACTGGAGACAGGTCCCTGTTGGGACTGTCCAGAGCCACGTGCACGTGGTCTCCTGGGGTGGTCTGATGACAGCATAGACCCAGCATTGCTGGGGCTGCTGCTGCCACTATGGGAGCGCCGGTGGCCTGTTGTTGTCCGCGACAGCTGCCAGCTGCTGCTGTTGCTGGCATATGCCCACATTGATGCCTCAACCGTCCACCATTGCCCTGGCTCATTGGCATGTAGTTGTGGAACAGATCTAATGTGTCCGCCCAACGTCTGTCAATGACCTCGGTGAAATTATGGATTGTAGCCACAACATCACGCATACTGTCATTCATAAGCTGTGCGGCATTCTCTCAGCTCCCTCACACCCTGTCTGGTGTACTGTTCCATACGTGACTGCGCCTGCATTACAGCTCAAAACATAGCTGAGGTTGAAAGACCTCTGTGGGCACGTCTGACAGGGGCAGTACGCCCACGGATGCTCCCACGAGAACCCCTGGATATCTGCCTGTGTGTTACCATGTCAGGACCCTGGCCATGGTTGCTGTGTGGGGATGCATGTGCCACTGATACCACATTACCCTGGTCAATGCCCACTGTATCCTTTCCATCCCCTAGGGACATTGATGACAAAGGATGTATTGGCAGGATGACTGTGCGCATTGATGGGGTCGACAGCTGTGTATTGTCAATTGGCTGACCAACGACGGACCCTGACACACCTCCCTGTGCCATTACACAGGTATCATCATATCACTATCCACGGCAGCTGATTCAGGTTCCCTGCTGCACAACACCAGAGCAGCACCAGAACCTTTGGGAGTAAGACAGGAAACACAGTTTACAATGTGTACACAATGTCACCACTGATACACACATGCACACATGCGCACATGCGCACATGTGCACATGCGCACATGCACACATGCACACATGCACACATGCGCACTCCTCAGTATATGAGATATCAACACACAGACACAAACACACCTGCAATCAAACACATAGCACTACTGCTTCAGCCTATTATTACTATTAGTATCAAGAGTATTGAAGGTATTGTTATTACTCACTCACCAGCATGGATAGGCTGCCTTGCTGTTACACCAGAGGGACCTGCAGAAATGAGACATTTATTGTCAGTGGGCACAACTGTGCCATTGATACTGTGAGTATGATACAGTTCAGTAGTGCAACAGTTGGCTTCCACAGGTCTACTGCTGATATTGAGAATATCACTCTTGCACAATAATTACCAAGATAACAGCTACAAACCGAGGACACACCTCACACATGTACAAACTAACAGTGTACAGAACAGTCAACTATACACATGGCATGTTACCTGCACGCTCCGTGTCCTGCTGCTGGGTGGCTCCAGCCTCAATCATTATGCATGTATGCTGCTGCTGTTGTTGCTGTTGGGCTGGCGCCACAACACTTAGGAGTAGTCCCTCCAGTCTGGTGAGGGGGGATGTCTAGCCACCACACCACCTGTGGCAAGCTGTTGCCTGTGGATATCTGAAGCATGCTGATGGATATTTCTAATTAAATCACTGCAGTGATGGCGTACCTGCTCATATGTCTGGTTATGTGTGCCTATGTCATTTACCTGACGGACCAGGTCTTGCCACAGTGCAGCCCTCTCCTGCTGGTTCTGGCTGGTGCGGGAAAAGAGTATTGTGAAATCCTGCACCAGGCTCTGGTGTATCTCTTCCTCCTCCGCAGCGCAGTACACAGGGTTTCGCTGGTGAACCATAGCCCTGAAAAGGAGAAGAAAAATATGTCAGCAATATATGTCAGCAAAATATGACACACATAATACACATAATACTCAACTGTAGTGATATAACTTAACCCCCATATATAGCATCTGTCTGTCTATTGGGGGATACACATGTAAATGTCCATATACCAGTGCTCAGCCAACAACTGTGCAACAGTACCTGGCACACTCCATACGACAGACTAGTATACTCCAGCAGTCAGCACACTGGTTCAGGTCCAATGCACAATCTCACACTAGGGGTTTGTATCAAGGTACTGTATGGGAAACATTATCAACCCATGCACTGCATGCAATGCACGTTACATATTTCACTGTTAATGCACACTACTCCTACTTGCCATAACCCTACCTACACCACAGTCACATACAGGGTAACACAGCACAACATATGTCAATGTAGTATGTTTTGATCGCAATACCTCACACATCTGTCTCTGGCCTCACACCAAGGACACACACTACCATGACAGACAGACAGTCATGGTGAGCAATCACACCAGTACATAACATGCACCCAGTCACTGGCACACTCATTCCACCTCACATATTTGGTTTGAAATGGGTTCGTGGGTGTGCATTGTGTCTTAGGTAGGTAGTATGCTATTGGCCTTGGGCCTACAGCAGCATACTGTTATGCTACCCTGCCCCTTGTGACACATGTGATGTGATCGTACCTGCTCCTGTCAAAGAGTTACACAGGATGACTCATATGGCATATTACCTATCTGTATAACATTCAGCAGGGGTAAGTCTGACATCTACTCATGGGGAGCCTTGCTTCTTAATGCTGTGTGGTTTACTCCAGGGTATGTCTTATCTGTGGGTAGGGACCTGCACCTCCACCATGTGCTCTTTACTGTGGTGACAAGGACGAAAGACATAGGTAATTTGGGTTGTGGATGTTGGAGGTGTTACCATGGTTGTTGGACAACTGTCATGGGTGTGACCTAACTATGTATATCCAGCAGTGGTAACCTCTATGTAGGTAGTCTGGGTGCGCTCTGTGGTCTTGTCAGTCACTCTGCATAGGTAATGTGTTTGAGTGCATTGACACAGTTACTTACGTATGTCTGTGTCCTTCTCCATATCTGTAGCTGTCATGGGAGGTACATACCGTGTAGGACATTGTGGGATGTAGAGGGGTACAGTGACCTACATGTCCATAGCTGACACACCATGTCTGCTGACACATTCCATGTACAGGTATTACAGGACTAGTGTGCCACTGTGTATATCAATGGGGAGCCTATTGTACACTTATTGCCCCTGTTCCCCCCTGACACATGCAGTGGTAGGCAGGCATGCACATATGTGGTGGTTATTGGTGTCAGTGTTTTGGAATGGGGTATGGTACTCCAGTATCCACACTGGTGTTCACTCCATGCCTTTGTCACCAGGCACCTGTTGCTATCGCACTCAGTAGATATATATATATATATATATATATATATATATATATATATATATGTATATATATATATATATATATATATATATATATATATATATATATATATATATATATATATTTATATGTATATGTAGATGTATATGTTTATATACATATATACATATATATATATATATATATATATATATATATATATATATATATATATATTTATGGGGAGAGAGAGAGAGACAGAGGGAGAGAGAGAGAGAGAGAGGGGGAGGGACAGAGAGAGAGAGAGATAGTCATATACAGACGTATCTGTTGACAGTCAGATCTGTCTGTATATGTATATGTATCTACATATATCTATATATGTATGTATTACATATATCTGTACGTACATATTCTATCAATCTCGATGTCTGTGCAGTAACTGAAACCTGGTTCAAGGCTCTTGAGAGGACCCCAGCACTACCAGGCTATACCTCGTATAATGCTTTTTGGCCCCAAAACTCGGGCCAAAACAAAAAGGGAGGGGGAGTGTCCATATTCATCAAGGTCACCCACACCTCCAGGTTAGTGGCAACACATGAAGCACCAGAGACCATCCAGGTGCAACTAACCATAGGCAAAACTGCTATACAACTGGTAGCATGTTACAGACCACACTCCCAATCTCAGGAACCCCATTCAGCCTTCCTGAAGACATTGGAGGATATGAATGTCTCACCAAACACCATCATATTTGGAGACTTCAACTACCCTAACATAGACTGGGTGTATTATTCTAGCCCAAACACCCTAGCCCAAAGGTTCCTGGAATTCATAAATTGAAATGCAATGGTACAGCTAGTCACCTCTCCCACAAGGGGAGATAATATACTAGACCTGATCATCACAAACATGGGGACAATGTGCCACACACCGGAAGTATACCCCTCTCTAGTGACATCTGACCACAAACTAATCACCCTGGATATACATATCCCACCTCCACCCCAACACAAAAGACTACAGTGAAAAACTTCTCAAAAGCCAACTTTACACTTCTTAAAACTGAGATGGTATCCTTTAAGCCCACTGGGCCAGTGGAAACCACATCCCACAATGCAGAATCCTTCACAAATGCTTTTTATGGACATCTCCAAGAATGCATGGATCATGCAATCCCAAATAAAACCAAGACCCTCTCCACCAAGGGCAGGCATCCTGTCTGGTGGACCCCAGCCATGAACAAATTGCATAACAAATGAAGGAAGCTACTGCACGACAGAGCAAAATCCCATAAAGAGAAGGCATCTCTGATCAGCACTAGTAGAAAGCTACGTTCTCTCATAAAAATATCCAAGGCCAACTTTGAGAGAAAAATCGCTATGGACACTAAAGATAACCACAAGGCCTTCTTCTGCTATGTTAGAAACCTGGGCGGAAACCCTCAGATATGTTCATTGTTAGTTCACAATGACAGAAAATACACTGAACACACAGATATTGCCAACATTCTTGCGGACAGGTTCAGTGTAAATTTCTCCCCTCCCTCACCCCCAAAAGAAGAAATACTTATCCCAGCTGAATGTAACCTCCCTGTCATCTCAGATGTCCAGCTGAGAACTGCCCTCAGCAAAGCTATAAACACAGCATCAATGGGACCTGACGGTATCCCGGGTTGCGTGCTACGTGAACTCCGAGAGGAGCTAAACCCGCACATAAAATGCTATTTAACCGTAGCCTTACTACAGGATATGTACCTGAACACTGGCATACAACAACAGTAGTCCCACTCCACAAAGGTGGCACCTCTACAGACCCTAGTCACTACCGCCCCGTAAGCTTAACCAGCCTGGTCTGCAAAGCTATGGAAAGACTCATTATGGAACTCATAAACAGAGACATTGGGGACTTATAGACACTTGATCCCACCCAGTTCGGCTTTGTAAAGGGCAGATCCTGCCTTTTGAACTTGGTTGACTTTTTCAAAACAGTCACTAGAGCCATTGACGAGAGCAAAGCAGTCCATACAGCCTACCTGGGCTTGGCTAAAGCTTTCGACACAATACCCCACTCTGCCATCATAGACAAGCTCAACAGCTGAAATGTAAATCCAGATGACTGCATACTAGGCGCCATTGTCGATACACCAGCTGACACATACATCCTACAGAAAGGCCTCACTGCAATGGACAACTGGTGCCGGAGTCATGGCCTTAAACTGAATGTCAAATAATGTATAGTCATCCCCTTTGGGAAAAACAAAGTACCCACACATTATCACATAGACAGTAACCCAATGAGTATGGAAAAGGTAATCAGAGACCTGGGGACACAAGTCGGTAGTGACCTCTCATTTGACACCCATGTTGCCAAAGTGGTTAGAAAGACTTCCTACCTTGCCCACCTTATCATGTAGGGATTCACATCCAGATCAAAGGAGGTCATTGTACCCCTATACTCCTCCATTATCAGGCCCATGAATGAGTACTATGCCTCATTTGGTATGTACCTCACCCGGCACTTGCAACAGCTAGGGAGACCCCAAAAGTACCTCACCAAGAGGATCAAGGGTCTCCAACATATGTCATATGCTGCCAGACTGAAGAAACTCCAGCTCTATTCAGTAGCATACCGCCTACTTAGAGGTGATCTGTGCCTGACGTACAAGGCCATGTCCAATCAGGAATTGATGGACATGCTCCACCTCATAAAATCCAAATCCATCAGAACCACAAGAGCTAAAGATTTAAACCTCAGCACAAATATGAATAGGACATGCTGGAGGGACAGATTCGTAACTTAGAGTCTTCCCGTACTCTGGAACAGAATCCCAGTTCATGTTAGGCAGAGCCCCTCACTGACTCTCTTCATGTGAAATCTTGACGAGTGGATGGGAGATCATAGGTTTACCCCAGGGGTCATCTCTGTGTCACTACTAGACAGAGGCACAGTAAACTAATTCTGTTATGTAAGGGGGTCTTCACTGTGTCGCTACTAGACAGAGGCACAGTATTCTAAATCTATTCTGTACACTTTTGTACCATTACAGGGGGTGGTGAAAGCCACATCACTATGGCTAGGCTTATAAATGCCCCAGGGCAGATAGCCTAGTACTATACTATGACACTGTGAAACTATATATGTCTATGTATTTCTACATCCCTCTCTATCTATGTATCCATATATGCATATTATATATATCTACATACGTATACACATGATAGATATATATATATAATCCTTTTTAGTTCCACATATGTATACACTCAGTAACGTACTGATGAACATCCATTACTGTACAACCTACATTGTACATTGCACTACAACCTACATTGCTATGTGCACATAGCTGCTTTCACATACATATGTATGTACAGCCTTCAGTGACAGTTGCAGTATGTCCCTGGCCCTATGCACATCTTCATATACATAGATACAAACCAATAACACATATGGTGGGTTCACAGTATGTAGACTATTCTATTAGTACTTTACATTACCTGTGTTTGTTGCAGCTGTTTGCGTAGGCTTTCAGATACTTAGGTTCATAGGTTCATAGGTTTATACTAGGCTATCTGCCCTAAGGCATTTATAAGCCTAGCCCAAATTATTGTGGCTTACGCCACCCCTTATATGAAAAAATACTGTGCCCATTAGTTTGTTGTGCCTCTGTCCAGCAGTGACCCAGAGATGATTCCCGGGGTAAACCTACGATCTCCCATCCACAGGTCTAGATTTCTCTTGAACAGAGTCAGCGAGGTGCTCTGCCTCACATGGACCGGGATTTTATTCCACAGCATAGGGAGTCTCTGAGTGATAAATCTATCCCTCCAGCACATCCTATTTATATCCGTGCTAAGGTTTAAGTCGCTTGCTCTAGTGGTTTTGGTGGATTTGGATTTTTGAGGAGGAGCATGTCCATTAATTCGGTTGGACATGGCCTTGTATGTCAGGCACATGTCACCTCTGAGCAGACGGTATGCGACTGAATAGAGCTGGAGTTTCTTCAATCTGGCAGCATATGACAGATTTTGGAGTCCCTTTATCCTTTGGTGAGGAACTTTGGGGTCTCTCCAATTGCTGCAGATGTCGGGTGAGATACATCCCGAATGGGGCATTGTACTCGATCATTGGTCTGATAAGTGAAGAGTACAGGGAACAATGACCTCACTAGATCTGGATGTGAATCCTTCATGATCAGGTGGGCAATGTAGAAGGTCTTTCTAACCACTTTAGCAATGTGAGTGTCAAAAGAAAGGCCACTGTCAACCTGGGTCCCCAGGTCCCTGATAACCTCTTCTGTGCTTAGTGGATTGCCACCTATATGGTAGCTTGGGGTTACCTTGTTTTTCGAAGGGTATGACTATACATTTTTGCGTTTAACTTCAGGCCATGGCTCTGGCACCAGCTATCTGTTTCGTGAGTCCCTTCTGAAGGATATCAGTGTCCGATGCACTTTCCACTATGGCCCAGTTTGCAGTCATCTGCAAACTTTGTCAGCCAAAGTCCTCCCATGTTGGCCTGTACTTCTGAGAAGTAGATGCCAAACAATAGGGGCCAAGGACCGAGCCCTGTGGGACACCACTTGACCGGCTTGGAGTCTGACACAGCGCCAGCAACTCTAACCCTGTGGGTTCTGTCCTGCCAGTTTGCAACCCATCTTGTGACATATGGGTTTACATTTGCTGGTAAGTTTTTCTACAATACCGAAAGTGGGGTATTGTGTAAAGCCTTTGCAAGGTCAAGGTAGGCTGTATGGACTGCCTTTCCTCATCAATGGCCTTGGTGACTATTTCAAGAAGTCACCAAGTTCAAAAGGCATGATCTTCCCTTGGCAAAGCCAAACTGGGTCGGGTCCAATGTCTGCAAGTCCCCTATATCTTTGTTTATGAGCTCCATTATGATCCTCTCCATAGCTTTGCAGACTAGACTTGTTAAGCTTATGGGGCGGTAATTACCAGGGTCCGTAGAGGCGCCACCTTTGTGGAGTGGGACCACAGTTGCCGTACGCCACTCCTTGGGCACGTATCCTGTGGTAAGGCTGAGATTAAACAGCTGCCTTATGTGCGGGTTTAATTCCTCATTTAGCTCGTGTAGCACACAGCCGGGGACACCATCCGGTCCCATTGATGCTGTCAACTTGTTTGTTTTGTTGTTACTTTTTACTTTTATTTCTTTCTTTCTCTTTCTCTTTATCTTTCTATTTCTCTCTCTCTCTCTCACTGTCTCTACCTCCAGAGGGTGCAATGAAAGTATTGCATGTGTGGACTGGGAGTACAGCATGCTTTTGTAGGTATCTGCACATGTCCATGTGATGGCCTCTGCACCAGTTGTTAGCCAGCATTTACTAATTGCATGCAGCCTGTTGTGTAGTGATTGCAGTTCTCACTGTGATTTCAGGACAGTGCTATAAAAAGGTGTGTTAGGTAGGTGTGAACCTTTTAGATTATCAGGGTGGGGACCATGCTGGTTTGCTGTGGACACTGTTCTGTGAGTGTAATGGTTGGTATGTCTCTCATATTTCAGCCTGTGTTGTAGACACTGCAATGCATGTTGTACTGTAACCTGAGTATTCCTTCCTCCAGTTTCCTCTTCTCCGTGTGTATGTAAACTGACACCTACGACTAGTAATGCTGTGTATATGGGTGTGTGTGCTTTCCTGTGTGCGAAATGTGGTGTAACTGGTATATAGCAGTGGCTCTTGCAATCTGTTGCTATTGCTTCAATATTTGCCCTTTACATTCACTCCTTGTATGCCTGCTAGGTGTCTTTCCTGTAATATGTTGCTATGGCTTTCCTATTTTCCATTTACATTCACAGCTTGTAATGCTTGCTATATCTGTTTGGGCAGCAATTCCCTATGTGTTTGTTGTGGTAGGGTGGTACTGCATGCAGTGTGGTCTGGCCATGGTGTGGGCCTTGCCACTTACAAGGGTATTTGATCATGCTGCTGAGCAGGCCTCAGATACTCTCAGGTGCATCTTTTATCAGCCTCATGGAATGGTACATATCAGTGGGATACTCCCATGAAATATTCTGATATTCTGCAGTTGTGACTGTGGGTTATTTTGAGCATATATATTACTACACCATTTGTGACGTGCAAGTGGTGCATACTTTCAGTAATTCATAGTTACCATTGCATGTGTTTTAACATCTTTCTGCTTACTGTTAGTACATTTCACAGGGAGTCATTGGGGCACAGTTGCCATTTGTTTTCACATCAGGGACATCCCTGTAACTCAGTCACAGTTGCTATGTCTGGGATCTTAACTATTCAACTATGGCACTGGTTATCCTGCTCTGAGTATGTGTGTGGCTTGCTAGGTGCTACTGTGACATTATTACCTACTAGCTACCAACTAGCATGGCTGTTTCTCTTCACACAGTACTATTTTACAAATCCACTAGATTTGACAGTAAATATACATGACATGATTTGTGTACTAGACTTGCTATATTCCCTTTACATTAATTCCTACTATTTCATGATATATTTATTTCAGCACAATGATCTTGTATAGCTTAGTGGTAAGTCATGCAGACTAGCATTTCCAAGGTCCTGGGTTTGAGACTGACAGAGGTATTTTATTTTGCTGCTGAGCAAACTACAGGCCTTGTCATTCAGAGTGACTAAGGCACTTTTAAGCAGTTGTAAGCGGGTTAGTGCTGGTTTGCGTGGAGCTCACGCATGCGCACTGCCACTTAGCTTCACGCACACACGCTTAGCTAAGCGCACAGAAGCGCACACCCACTTACTACTGCTTAAAAGTGCTTACTCTCATGCACACCCGCGCTAATTTCTTTTAAAGAAAAGAAAATGGGGAGATAGGAAAGTGGTGAAAAAGGGAGCACAAAGAGGGTAGGACAGTAGAAAAACAAGCTCAGGTTTTGCAGGAGGGATGTAGGGAAGGCCCATAGCTGCCCATTTCTTCATCAGCAACAGCTGTGCATATGTTTGTAATTTGGTGTAAAATTTGAAACCTTCCACCCCTGAGAGAGGTGTAAGGACAACAATATTTGTTGTACAGCCAGTTGTAATTGCCAGTTTACATGTCCAGCAGACATGTGTGCAAAATGGGCAGCAATGTATGGGGCATAATTTTTTTGTGGGTACAGAGTACCCTTTTTTTTCAGGTGAGAGTGGTATGTCAGGTACAGGAAGTCGGTATAGCTGGGGAGGTAGGTTGGGGAGGTTAACAGACAAGACAAACAAGGGGTGGTGTATGACACGTGTGGGGAATACACAATTGACGGGGACAGATGTTTGGATATCTCCAGCCCATGAGCCCACAGATGGCAACAGTGGAACTGAGATTCCCACCCATGGGCAGTTGACACTGTGCCTTCACTGCCCAGGATGGGGCTGTGCTGGGGGCTGTGTAGGATGGGCAGCATGCATGCCCGTGAGTTGTGCCACCCGTGCCTCAAGCTGGCGTAGGGGCCCAAGCACAGCATGCCTGATCTCCCTATGCACCACAGTCCGGACACTACGGAGGGTGAGTGGATGTTCTCTTCCGGCCACGCTTGCAGAGGGGGGATGAGCCCCATCCCCTGCAGTGCTTCCACCTGCAGGTGGCACAGGGCCAACGGAGGAGGGTCCGGCCTGGGCACTACTGCCAGGTGCACTCACCAGCTGAGGTGGGAGAGGTGGGTCTGCTGGAACCTGCCTTCCCTGTCGTCCTGTGTTTTGCATTATTTTATGACAGTTTGGGTTAGTAACGTACAATACCATTCACAATTAGTTGTAACAGCATGCATTAGTATTCCCATTAACCAAACACCCATAAATTCAAGTCATTGAACAGCAAGCATAACACATAATTTGAACAATGCACAATCCAACAACATGCAGGGTTGATTGATGGCAACAGGCCATCAGGTTTGGATGTATGAACAGGGCACATGCATCAACGTACATGCAAATATGTATGAACCAACAGGACAAATGTCCAGGGGAGTTAATTGTGAAGACACATGCCCATTTCATGTGGAATGGATTATTTGTGGTTATAGGGTAGGGTGAAGAAATATTTCATTAACAACTTCAAATACCTATACATATGCTGTACATTTCTACTAGCTGCAGATATATACATACTACAGGTCTGACTAGAGTTTCCTATGTGTAAACCTATGCATGTTGGTGATGGGAATGTTACTGCTACATTAATATACATTGCATTTTTATTCATACACATTCATATCTGGCTCTGTTCAGCTACAGCATCCTGCTACATTTGCTTTATATGGCTCTAGACAACTGTGGATGTTTGGTATTTCATACAACCATACTATCTGCATATTGCAAAGGTACAGCAACATATCCAAATTGTGGGACACACATTCCAGCTTCAGTACTTTATTCCACACATTTCACTCTTTGGTTGTGCCTGTCACATTCATTTCATTCTGTACTGACTGCAGTATACTTTATTCAGGAGTTATTACAACTTTATTGGTGGAGTCATACCTCTTTCTCACACTCTCACTTGTTTTATTTTTACAATTCAGAATGGTACTTAATTCTAGGCTTTATTGACATGTTTTACTTGGTTACAACAATCCTTTCCAACAGTCTCACTTGTGTCATGTTTCAGATTTTAAACGAGGAAATATTTCACACATGCATTTTACTCAGCTTGTGTAGCTATAATTTACAGCCTGCTGCAGGTTATGTACTATTATATTACAGGTGGAACATCTTTATTTCAGACTTGTTTCATTTTTATTTTTCGATTACAGGCTGCATCACACTTAGGTAATCACACAGTACTAGCAGAATCTTTCTTACACTGCTGCTTGCACTTTTTATTAATAAGTGACTACACTGCACTCTTTTGCAAGCTGTCATACTTATATTTTTTAACAGTTACAGGGAGAGAATTACTAACCTGCCTGGTGGCGCAACCACACAAGCCTATCGGCATGGGCTCGATGGTTCATGGAACGGACACCTGCAGCTGTAATATAAATGAAGTAATATTGGAATACACATCTCCATAATATCAGCTAGGTTAACTTCTTACATAAATAATTACATGTAACTTACTCAGTGGTGGGGCGTTGGGCATTTGCCGGGCCTCCTGGATCCAACAGTTCAGTTGGTCCTGCTTCCGTCTCTTCAGGTCCGCATGGTGGTGACGGACCTGTTCACCAGTCCTTGGTATTCCTGTGACACTGGTGAGATCATGTGCCAACCGGTCCCATGCCTCAGCCTTGTATGCTCCCCACATGACCTGGCCCTGCATGAGTTGGGCCTCATGATCATGGACGAGGAGCCAAACCAAATATTTGGACTCCTCAACACCCCACCTCTGTGCTCGGAAGCAACTACCCTCTCCTACACCTGCCATCCTGACTGCAAATCGATTCCACAATCAGTTATGCTGTGTATTCCCACCTATGGGGCTTATATATGCCGTTTTTCCCACACTTATCTCTGATTGGCCATTTTGGAAATGTATCAGCTTCACAAAACCTGCTTTATTATGCTTCTCTTTCCATTCATTCCTATATATATGCTATTACTACATTTCTAAGAGCAACTGTCATGGCTTAGTGGTTTAGTACTTTGACTATGGTGCTTGGTATCCTGAGTTCGAGTCTGGCCATTGCTTTTTTATTTTATGACTGTCTACACAGGCTAGGAGGTGTGTCTGTGTAAAGGCAGTTTTGATACAGCTTGCTCAACATTGCCCGCCTGTTAGCTTGTTGGCACGGTGCGCAGATCTGCGCAAACGGGTTATGCTGGTTTATGAGTCATTTGGCTGTCAGCACGCATATTACGCTCAGCTCAGCTATGGGCACACAGTTTCAATGTGTTAAAATGCTGCTCAACCCCCGGGCACCCATTTTACACCTGTTAAACCACTGCTCACCTATGGGCAGATATACTCAGCTTGTTAGAGTGTAGCTCAGCTATAGGCACTTCTGACATTTTTTTTTTATTATCACACATTTCTTCAAAATACATGGCCCATTTCATTACATTTTACATAAAATATAATTTTATATATGTACATATATGTCAGGGAATTGTTTTGTGCTTATTTCACTAAAAATAAAAATTGATGTTGTGGGGACTCGAGCCATGACTGCCTCCTCTTCAGCCGACGTCTCTACCGCTACGCTATTGCTTCTTGTTTTACTTTGCATATTTAGATCTTATGTGCTTTTCCACTGACTGCTAACTGTGGCTAAGCGACGGGCATGCCCGCGCAAATGAGCGCAATCACGGGCAAACATCTTTCAAACTTATACAAAAAATATAACATGTTCATTTTTACATTTTATGTTTATAGTCTGTGGGGGCATGTGTTGTGTTGTGTTTGTTGACATTTATGCGGACTCTGTCGTGGGGGTTTACTTTTGGGAATGTTGCTCTTCTGTTTGCAGGACTTGCCCTGAGGACACGCCCCCTACTTTCTTACACGGACCGTGTTAGCCTTGGGTGTGAGTCAGCATGCCCTCATGAATATGCATGGCATGCTGATATCACACCGTTTAACTGCAGCCTCCATGTAAGACTTGTAACTCTTACATGGAGGCTTCGTGAATCCTGCCCACTTATTTGAATCCTGGCTTTGCACATGTTGCACTCCAGGTTAATTATTAACTTAGAATTACTTATGCAATTTGGCTGTGCATACTAACTCTGTTAACATATCCCTTCTAACAACACTATTTCTCTATAAGTAGTTACATTCCCAGCTGCAACTCTCACCACGGAAGTATTACTAACTATGCACTACTTTGCCTAAGTGATTCTCCCTGCTTAATTTCCTAACTAATGTTATGTTCCTCCACATATATGTCCAACCATATATAAGTCTATATTCAAGTGTTTAAAGTCTTGTTCTATTTGATACTATGTATATTTTTTTCACATTTTTATCCTGTAAATGTGTTAACACTCATTTATTTGTCAATTTTTGTTTATAATTCTATTACTTGATGTGGCAATTTGTTTGTAAGCTTAGACTAGAGCTTTTCTCCCCAGGCCACCATTGAAAATGAGTGCTTTCCCAGTTGGACCATCCCAGTAAACAAATTTAAAATAAATAAAAATAAAATAAATAAATGCACTCAAAGTCCTGTCATTATAATCCACTAATAACAGTCAATATGCACAATTTCTGCAGAAGTAAAACTCATCAGAGTAATTCCACATTAAAGAAATCTGTAACTAATGAAGAGGTTGCTGCTGGAAACCACCTTTGCATTTCAGTGCTTCATCTACAAATTCAATGCTTGATGTCCTTGAACAAATAATTTCTTATGTTACTTTTTAAAAAATGGTGTGCTTTAAAAAAAAATTGGTGTGCTGTTGATATGCAATAGGGAATGGCTGGCAAAGAGAGAACAGGTTCATAGTTACTAGCCACCTCATCCAAAGGAGGACACTCTCAGAAGTGTAGCACTTACCCCCTCTCTCCAGTGCTGCATAATTAGTGTCAGCAATTGATCTACCTGGTGTGGGAAGAGAACCCACAGCCTTCTGCACCAAAGACAAGTATATTACATTTTGCAACTCTGACACTAAAAACACAAGTACGAAATTCAATGACTGACATTGATAAACTGTAATCCTCAGCCATTTACAAAAAGAAAAACAAGATAATAAATAAATAAATTAAATGATACCTGGCAGTTGGTGGTGTTAGGTTTAAGGCATTTACATGCCAATTATCAGTTTTCAGGGTTTGACTCTGAGCAATGTTACTTAACTAGGCAACCAACTTAATTGGGGCATTGCACACACATACTCCTTTGCTGCTGCACTCACTGCTCAGCGGCATCAGTTTATACATCTCCTTTGCTTGCTGCTCAGCTATTAAATCAAATCTCCTGCAGTTTATATTAGGACATTATCCTGACATTGAGGTTTCTGGTGCTTGCTGTTTTTTAAAGAAGTCTTCTATGAGGTCCTAAAGCCCTACTATGTTTACTGACATTGTCTGACTTGTTTTATTAACAGGCAATTTCATTTTTTATCATCCCCTGCCAACACAGGCATTAAGCACCTGCCTAGATCACATAGGGCTGCATCTGTCTCTGAATGTGGAAGTTGTATAAGGTAGTTACCACAGGTTTATTGCAGTATAGGTGGCTCTGTGCCTGGTGGGGACTGTCCTCACCTACAACAGATTTATTGACAGGATTTAGGGTTTAACAGTGCTAGTATATTCCTCAGAGCGGCTGCGGTGGTGCAGTGGTTAGCATTGCCACCTCACAGCAAGCAGTTTTCTGGTTCGATCCTCAGCTGGGGTGCCTTCTGTGCGTAGACTGTATGTCCTCCCTGTGATCATGTGGGTTTCCTCTGGGTGCTGCTGTTTCCTCCCACATCCCAAAGACATGCTGTAGATGGATGGGATACTCTAAACTGATCCTAGGAGTAAGTGCATACATGTGTGTGCCTTCCGTGGAAGGTTGGGCGTCGGGCTGGCAACTCGACACTGTAAAAACTCCACTGCCAATCATGAGTGGACAGGTGATCTGCTGTGGTAACCACCTCACAGCAAGCAGTTCTCTGGTTCAATCCTCAGCTGGGGTGCCTTCTGTGCGTAGACTGTATGTCCTCCCTGTGGTCATGTGGGTTTCCTTTGGGTGCTCCTGTTTTCTCCCACATCCCAAAGACATGCTGTAGATGGATGGGATACTCTAAATCGATCCTAGGCATGAGTGCATGCATGTGTGTGCCTTCCGTGGAAGGTTTGGCATTGGGCTGGCAACTCGACACTGTAAAAACTCCACTGCCAATCATGAGTGGACAGGTGATCTGCTGTGGTAACCCCTAACCGGGAAAAAGCTGAAAGAAGGAGAAGTGCTAGTATATTCCTCAACTCTGTCTGCTGAATAATATACTTGCAGGGTTGGTGAATCACTGTGATCATGAATGACACAACAGCTGTTTGGATGCTGTCAGATTCCAGTAGTTTACACTCTGTAAACCTACATGTATAACAGTGTTGGTGGGATTGTGAATTGCACACTATCTGAGGAGGTTCATTTGCATAGGTGACTACAGTGGGGCTCTATATTTGTGCAATGGAGTAAGACTCTATGAGTGGTCTTGCTATAGTGCTTAAATATCTTTATGAATCACAAGGGATGCTGTATGCCATTGTATGCTATGCTTTGCCCATTGCAGTTGCAAAAAGCCTCTGTGACGGGCTCATTGTCTTTATTTTCATCATGCCTTGGCGGCATGAATGGCATGTTGTCCTGATTGTGTGATTATTATCTGACATCAGTGTGTGTGTGTGTGTGTGTGTGTGTGTGTGTGTGTGTGTGTGTGTGTGTGTGTGTGTGTGTGTGTGTGTATGTGTGTATCTGTGTGTGCATGCATGTGTTTGACAGGAACAGAGTTTGAGGAACAATACTAGGTGAGCAATCACTGGGACCACAAGAGGTCTAGTCATATACACCTTTATGCACACATACTTAAAAGATCTTCACACCCTTTGTGAGTACTTTATCAGGGCCATACATGATAACACTCATGTAAATTTATGTCTACCCATTCAATTGTCAAAACTAGCCTTAAGGGCAAACAAAGTCTCACTTTGTTTGACTTGTAGCAATACATTATTCAGTAGGCTGGGAATTTGTTGAGTTATTTTCTTCCAGTCATTCTTGTTTATTGTTGGCATACATTTAGGTCTCTAGTATGTGTGTTTGTAGAGCCACAGGTTTGCTGAGAAATAGGAAGTCAAACTGAATGGGATCTTTCAAGGATCAAAATGCTAGACATAGGGTATTCCAGAGCAGCCAAAAGAGATAGTTGAAGGATTTAGGATATATATATATATATATATATATATATATATATATATATATATATATATATATATATATATATATATATATATATATATATATATATATATATTTTTTTTTTTTGTTTGTTTGTTTGCATACCAATGGGGGCATTTTATTCAACAGTGGGTCTGATAAAGAAAGAGTACAGTGGTAAAATGACATCTCACAATCTTGAAGATACTCTCTTGGATTTTAACTGGGACAGATAAAATGATTTTCAGATTATGGTGGAAACAGGATACTTGGATGACACAGAGTTGTCCACATAAGTATCCTTTTCTTTCATGGTTGCATCTGTTTGAAGAAAATTGTCACTATCGACAGCTTTTTTGACAGATGTTACTATGCTGCACCTTTTTGCATTTACCTCGAGACTTACAGTACACCAGGCATATGCATGTTTGAGCCCTTTTATGGAACAATTTAATATCCATGGATGAGTGATAAACAGCATCCACCTTGCAATCATCAGCAAACTTGGCAAATCACTCTTTAGTGAGCTTGGCTTGGATGACTGCTTAATAAATGCCAAACAGGAAAGGGACCACCACTGATTCCATTTGTGCACTAGACTAGTTACTAGAGAGTAAAACTAAATAACTTTCACAACTTGGGATCTGTGGGATAGCCAGTTTGCAATCCAGTGGACAAGATAGGGTCTTACATTAATTTTGTCTGCTTCACAAAAAATAATTCACAGAAACTGAAGACCATCATCGCAGTCTTTCCGTTTGGACATACACACGGCCAGTCCATTCTATGGATTAGGCTCTCAATCCATGTAAAGCAGAGTTCTTTCCTAACCCAATTCAAGTATAACTTGGACAATTGGATGGGGACCAGGAAATTCATCTCTCGTTTGACACCTATGTCTCTAATGGACACAGGCAGCCTATAAACGGTTCATTTCTCAGGCCCCTGCCAACACTTATCAAGGGTACAAGAACTTGTCAGAGATTTGGGATGACTGGCTATGCTTAAAAAGGCCCTTGTGGTCATTAGTCTAGTAAACACTTATGAACCTAATAGTGTCCAGGACGTACCAGAGTTCTACTTGATAAGCTTCTAGAATGCCATACCCTAAGCATTTTTTTATTTGTGTGCAGTTTGTTGACTGTGTGAGATTACTGGTCATCTGACTCTTTTCACCCATGATCAAGGCTCAGAATGTAGTAAAATGAGCACAAGATGGAAGTAATAGTGTAGATATAAGATGGATTTATCAATAGACAAATGAAAATACTGAAAAATAAAGCCAGCACCTCGAGTGGTTCCAATGCATATATTTTATTGCACAAAAACTAGACCGGTTTCAGCTATTTAAGCTTTCAACAGTAGTGAATGAACTACTGATGAAAGCTTAAATAGCTGAAACCGGTCTAGTTTTTGTGCAATAAAATATATGCATTGGAACCACTCGAGGTGCTGGCTTTATTTTTCAGTATTGGTCAAACAAGCTTGGTTGCCGAGCACCAGTCGTACTTGCTAGCTTGCCTCTTAACTGAATACAAATGAAAATGCAAGCATAAATGTGCAAAATAAATAATATAAAATAATAATATTTTTGCAGAGATATAAGAAAATGCAAACATGCATATGCAAGGTAATATACAGTCGCAAAAGTATTTATATATTTACTATATTTACTTTTTTAGGAAAGAAAGATGAAAAAAAGTTGTTTTGCAAGTGGCAAGCTCAGTAGAGGTTACAAAGGGTGAAGAAAACATTTGCTGATGCATTCACTCTGCAAGTGTTTCGTATGTTTGCACTTGAAAACACTGAATTTCTTAATTTACCTAATTTCCCATGAGAAATAGTTCCACATAGCTGGTCTAAGTTTGCTAAAGGCTTTCTCACCTACAACTGTGTTGAATTATCATCTGGCTAGCATGCTGCTGTCATCAAGGGTGTCCCTTCGGCTGTAGTTTGGATCTTTGATTGAAGAATGTTTTTCAGTGGCAGCCAGTAACGTAAATGAAGTAGTTTGAAAGTTAGCGTACTGAGTGATAGAATAGTTCTGCTCTTAATATGTATCCATTTGCATTTCTACAAAAGATCAGTATGGCACATTTGGTTTTGGATGAGTAATGCAAATCTCCGGATTTTATTTTCTGCTACCTGAATTCTTTGCATGTTGACACTTGACTGGAGTTATAAAAGGGGAAGAGCATATTTAAGTTTTGGTATGAGTACATTATGTTAATTATATTGATTATTGCTGCAGCAGCCTTAGCTATCTGGGTTATATCTTGACAAAGATATAAAAGCTGACCAGCTTGAAGGACTGTGCTGTCAGATTTAGGTCTGTTGCACTCATATACAAGTTATGTAAAAGAGTGTTCACTGTGTGAGCTTGAGAAGACTTGGAATGTTCCATATTCTATTTGGGGCTTATGTGGGTGTAGATTTGGTCTAATGATTAAGGTCTTTTTCCTCATAGATACAAGGTGCAGGGTCTGATGTGTATCTTGGGTTATTGGCTAGGCTTAAAGTGGCCCTTCAGAGCAGCTATGTTCAGCTATGAATCTATGAACCTATGTACACAAGTAGAAATGTGTTGCAGCAAGGCAAGTTTTGAGAGGCAACATCATATAAGGTCTTTGTGGATACCGGTGGTGGCTAGTACGGCAGTCAGACTTTAATTATAAATTTGATCCCTATGTCCATTTTATTAACCAACCATTCTGGATCATGGCCTTGAGTAATCTCTAAGTAAGCAATGAGTGTGCAGGGAGTACATTTTCTTCATCAGTAAAATTACACTGCTTCTACACATTTTAGATGACCTTTGACTTTAAAATCCAAAGCAATTGCAAAGAATTGACAGAGGTGTGGAATCCTTTGGCCATATGTGGAATTTGAAGCCACGAGTTACTGAAAGTAGCATCTTTTTTCTTTTGCTGAGTAAATCATTTATTAATAAATGATTTTGATAGATCACTGATGAAAACAATGATCTCTTCCATTTCTATATCTTACTACTACTGCCTGTGCTATGATAAAATATTTAACTAAGAGTGATCCTAGCACACAGTATCATTGTCAAGAAAAAATAAATCTGGTTAAATGTGAATAGCGAGTGTCATTACCACCCTCCTGTACAATAAGTGTTGCAGTCCTAGAGAGGGGAAGGTGAGGAGAAGGACCTTCTAATTCACAACCAGTCTAGGCAGTTTTCAGCGTGTACCAGTAAGAGCATGTCAGTCTAGGCCATTTGATGCTAATTAAGCACATGAAGTGATATCACCAAGGTAGGTGCAACTCACCAGTCAGAATTTAGGAGATTTATGAAGAAGTGCAACTCACCAGTCAGAATTTAGGAGATTTATGAAGAATATCACATGTTCAGGTAGTGAAAATTCACTTTTGTGTAAAGTTCAAATGTAATTTAGAAGACAGAGTTAGTTATATTTGTTGTATTATTTGTAAAGACTGTAAGATTATTATTCTTTAAATGTTTTGTAATACTTTGGAGCTTTTCTCACCAGGCCTCCTCTGAAAATGGTCTCCTACCCAGTCGGACTTTCCTGGTAATCAAATGTCAATAAATAAATAAATATAATACACAGAAAAGTATTTCCACTGAAAATGACTTGCCATTTAGTATAAAATACTTGCCCTAAAATACATTTACTTTATTGCAATAGTGTATATTCCTATAGGTTCAAAAGTTCATAGAAACACTAGGCTAGTTGTCTTTATGGGCCATTTTAAGGCTAGCCAGTTTCCCTTTTGTGGTTGAAATAACCTATCCCATTTGGTTATATATTGAACATAACCATTCCATGGTCAATAATTATATATTACTCCTAATGAGAATAACTGGAAACACACCATAGGTAACTGGTGGGCTCCCATGGATAAGATAAAGCATGCAGGTGCTGCCTCTGTCCACTAGTAGTACTGGGGGCAGTCTTGTAGGAGCTGTCTCTGTCTATTAGTAGTATTGGAGGCAGTCCTGGAGTAACTTTTCTGTTTTTCATCAATAGAGTTAAGCTGAGATTGAATATATTGAAACTTTATGCTTTAGCATTTTGAAACTTTATGTACACTTGAATATTGAAACACTTCTGTTTTCATTCCATCAGGTAGTCTATTTGCCATTCATTTACAAATATATATGTTGGTGACCTGCTGTGTAGTCCTAAAGTTCTATTTTGTTGCCACACATTCCTTTTTTTTTAATTGTCTGTGTTTTCAGGCCATTTTTTGTATTGTGGATACGCATTTCTTTTTATATTACATTGATATGTGTTAGTATGCATAGCTGAATGCAGTTTTTTAATCTGTTTTTATGCTTACTTCAAGAGTGACAGATCTACAATAGTATTTTCATTTTGAGTTGGCTAATATAACGTTTTCATATTTTGTTTTATTATTCTGGTTTGTATACTGTCTGCAAGACCTTCTTGTTATCTCATTTTTATTATTTTTCTTTTTGGCACTATACTCCTAATATATGCATAATAAATTATATTTTACTTGTCATATCTATGTTATCTATAATGGGCAGTTTAGAGCTAACCATTTCATAGGTTCCATATGAAGTTGTTCACACATAGTGTTTGGATATAGTTTTACATGTGTATAGTGGGGCACTTTCCACATATATGCTGCAAATGTCAATTATATATCTGTATTTTGTATATTGATAGCAGCTGATCTCTTAGCCCTGAATGCTCACACTGTTGCTTTTTCTTCAAGCTCCAGTGAGAGTTGCATTTTGCTGCAGATTATCTTTCTCGCATATATTAAAATTATTGCTACATACAATATTGCATTGTACATCCTTTGCCTTTTTCCCGTCTATGTTGTTTACTTATCTTTCCTTTGCATCATGTTTAGTACAGTCATATTTTGAATTAAAAGGCATTGTGAAATGTCATTGTATTGCTTAACATTTACACTATGACATTTATTGTTTTGTATCATTTCTAGAATCTCTGAGGCATCAGCTGTTTTAAATTGCATTGCATATCATAAAATCAACAATGCTGATGTGTGTGTGTGTGTGTGTGTGTGTGTGTGTGTGTGTGTGTGTGTGTGTGTGTGTGTGTGTGTGTGTGTGTGTGCGGGCGTGTGTGTGTGTGGTGTATGTGTGTGCGCGCGAGTGTGTGTATGGGGGCGGTTCAGAATTCTTACATTAGCATTTATTTGGTCAGATTATAAGACGTTATTTATCAAATTGTGTAACTCTACACAGTTTTCAATCAAGGTTTAATACTGGATACAAAACAAATTATGTTGGTCACCTGCTGCTTACTATGATTTTATGGTATATTATCTTAGAGACAAAACACAGAAGTGAGGGAACTGCTAAGGATGTTACTGTTAGCATTCCTTTTCTCCTAAGTTCCTATTTCCTGCTGTTGTTGTTTTTCGGCTTTTCCTGGTTAGGGGTCACCACAACGGAACTCCGGTCTGCTAATGTTGGGCAGTAGATTCTAATTTACATATTTATTTTATTCATTTAGTAATTCGTAAAATACAGACTATCATGCACAGAATTTTGCTTTGTTGCTGTCCTCATGATAATGCATAGCCTGTGTGAAAATGTAATTCTCAGCATTAATTAGCAACACAGAAATGTCAGTTTTATTTTAGCTTTACTATGGGAAATTGCATGTTGTTTAATTTTGTTGTAAATAGTCACATATAACCCCACCCCAAGGAAAATTTAAAGAAACCTATGTATGATGGCAGTCTGAAACAGCAAACCTTAGAATATCAAAACTGGAAGGCTGCAACTTTCAATAAATCTGCATTGTGTAGGCCCCACACTGTCTCCATTGTGTAGTCAGAGAAAAGGGAATGGTGAATTTTAGTTTTGTTTTGCATAGAGTTAACCTTTTCAGAGTGTGTGCAATCTCTGAATTGGTATATTAAAAACTGGGGTAGGGGTGTTTACCCACATCAGGGGCGTGAGGATTTCATGGCTGTGTCCCTGTTTTGAGACTGTGACTTCCCACAGATTTTGATGTTTTAGTTTAGGTTAATCTCTGATCTTGAATAAAAGGCACATGCATAGTGAATCCACAAAAGTCTCATTTACTGCCCTGTGACCATAATAACATCAACAAGCACTCCTAAGTTACCATCATCGAACCCTCCCCTGTTCACCCCAGTGTGGGACCTCTGTCCCCATACCTCTGATCTCCATACATACCAACTACAAGGTCACATAAACTTGGAGGATAGAGGAAAGGAGTAAAATGCTTAAACTCACCTTTTTTTCAACTCAGATTCATGCAACCTTAGCATAAGTCACATCATTTGCAACGAATCAAATGCAACTGTTTCTCCTGCTTTGTTTCCAATGACGATGTTTCATAATACATTTTAGTCTTTTCTTTAATATTCTTTATAGCAAACATATATTGTCTCCCATTCTAGTGTACTCCAAAAACAAATAATATGTATGGCTATCTGTAAATTATAGTTATAAAAATATTCAATATATATATGTATTATTATCCATCAAACAAATATAATGTCAGCATTAAGAATAGCAAAGTAGAAATAATGCAAAACTTTTGCACATTGTTTGCATGCTCCAGGGATTACAACTGACCAGGCTAAATCCAGAACAAGTGCAGCGGATCAATACCTTCTACATTTCTCATGCGAGAGGCTCACATGCCCTGCTTTTTATGTATACTAACTTCGAGATCACACAGTCCTCAGGGAAAGGGAATATTCCCCACCTGGGAATTGTCAGTCTCTTGCATATGTTAACCAACTGTTTTTATTTACCAAACAGACATTGAACATATGTCCATTCAATGGAAAATAATCCACCCATACGTATCTATAGATCTATGTATCTATATCAATCAATCTATCAATATAGATAGACAGATATGGATATTTATATATAGATAAATAGATATATAATTAGACACAGAGAGATATAAAACTTGCTTCCTTTGTCATGCTGATACACAATCATTGTTTTCAATCGGTAGAGATTTTACTTTGCCAGTTGCCACCTGCAGTCTTTGATAACTTTAGATATTGAATATTTAGGGAATGATATGCAAAAATATCAATTAAAATCATAAAGTCAAGAACCTAGAACCTAATGAAAGGAGGAAAAACATAATTTTGAACTTACAGACTTTTGGTGCAGGCTGCTATCCAGATTATTAGCATTTTCTGTGGTGTGTATGGTGTCAATTGCTCTGCCGCACCTGCTCTAACTAGGCTTCCATGAAAAGAGCTGAAAACCACTAATAAGGCTAATTAGCAGTTTGCTACGTGGAAAATTCCAAAAAATGATTAAAGTGGCTTATGATATTAATGTCTGGGAATTTACATAAGCGATAGGCCATGATATACAGACAGAGCATAACAAAGTGTTAATGGAAATTGTTCGCAGACCTGCCACTTTATGTAATGCAGTTCATTACAGGAAGAGTATGAACATATGTTTTATGATTCAGTATGGTCAAGACTTATCATTGTTGCATTCTAGACCTGTCACATATGCGCTGTTATTATATACAACTATGATGGTAGGAATGCTTGAATGAAGTGTCCCTTTTATTGTTTATGAAAACTCTCACCATCTCAACACATCTTCCAGGGCCTTTTGTAAGATTTTAGTAAGGTGATATAATTGTTTAGTGAACATCTGTCGGCTTCATAAATCATATATTCAGAGGAAAGCGGATTTCAGAAATTTGATTTACAGTACGTTGTGCTTGGTTTATTATGATTCAGTGAGCTGTATTTCATAGACGCGTTCAACATCTACCAATATACTCTAAAAATAGACACTTTTGTTTGCTATTCAGAACAACAGTGGATTTCAAGGTTGTCTAGTTGGCATGATAATATTTTATGCTTTTGCTATTGATGTCAGGCTGAAATAATAATCATATATTATAAATGTATGCTTGGCAGTGTTTTCACATATATTTTTAATTATTTTATACAGTGTTTGATTATCAGTAATACCCACATGGGGCAATTAGCTTCAACAGGGAGATAAAAAGTGTTATAATATTCCTAGCCAAATGTGCAATAAGCAAGAAGTTACCAATTTAATGAAAACATGCTTAATTTACTACCAACTCACCAGTAAGAAAGTGTTTAATTGTCTGAAGTGACACAAAAGACAGTTGATAAATTAAATAAAAAAACTGCAATGCAGTCTAGTTTTAGTCAAACTAAAAGCTGGCAGCTCTATTAAATTAATGCAGTGTGAATATAAGAATTGTGTGAAAGTAACATTAGTCTTTGTTTAGTCAGTGTCTGTTTCTGCTTAGTGTAAATCTAAGAATTATGTTAGAGCAGCATTACACTTTGTGTAGTCAATATCTGTTTCTGTTTTTTCTTACTACACAGACATTCAGTTTGTTATGCAGTTCTATGGCACTGCTGCAGAGACTGGAAACAGCCCTGAAATATGTTATGCTATTTAGGGGCATTTATAAAACTTTGTCATTTAATAATTGACACTTCTGAGATGTCATTAACTGAAAAGTACTGAAATGCATGCTGCCAACTTGACAAAGCCTAATAACTCACTGAAAATAAGTTTGTAGACTTGTAGACTAAAATCGATTCTGTGATAATACAGATATATATTTAGCATTCTGTACAATTCACTTCAGATACTAGTCATTTTAAATGCTTTTCTTTGAACAGCCATGAATTTGACAGTCCTGACATTTTAGATAGTGCACATACTTCATGTTCCAATTCTTCAAATGCCAGTCAATGCACTGAAGAATGTTTGGTTCACAAAATAACTTCTGCACAGTTAAAGATTTTCACACACTTGGAGAAAAAAATTACATGTATTAACTTATAGTTGCATTGTTTTTTTCTTTCATGTTTAAGGTTATGCCATGGAGAACACAAGTGAAAATAAAGCCAAACCGAACTGCTTTATGAGAAAACAAATACATTCTTTGTTTATATATTAACTGAGATTGAACTATTGCAAGCACTTTTCAAACAGACAGAGAATTCCATTCTGTAATATTGCCTCTTCAGAAACAAAATAAAGATTATTTTGTTTTGTTACTTTGAAATATTTGTTGCTTGCGTAAAAAAAATACAAGATGATTCTCCATGAAACCAGGAAAAAAAAATCACGCAACAAGATTGTGAAAGATTAGCAGTATCAGGACTAACTGGGCAACTCCAGACTGCCCAATAGTGTGACAGTCATAATCTGCAATTCAGAGACATGATAACGATGCAGTGATCAGCAGCTCATAAAGAGTTGATTTTTACATTTCTAAATGGAGCATTGTGCTGTTAGACATGACCATGCTAGCTGGCCCTAACTGGTTCATGCAAACTGATTGCATAAACACCTTCCAATATGCACTCATACACACACACACACACACACACACACACACACACACACACACACACACACACACACACACACACACACACACACACACTCAGATAAATATACACACACTCACACATGCATGCTTGCATACTTTCAGACACACACACACACACACACACACACACACACACACACACACACACACACACACACACACACACACACACACACACGCACACATAAACATACACACCCACGTGCATGCTTGCATACTTTCAGACATACACACACTCACGCATGCACGCTTGCATACTTTCAGACATACACACACACACACACACATGCATGCTTGCATACTTTCAGACACACACACATACACACACACACACACACACACACACACACACACACACACACATACACACACGCACACACACATGCACCCATAAACATACACACACGCATGCACGCTTGCATACTTTCAGACATACACACACACACACACACACACACACACACACACACACACACACACACACACACACACATGCCTGCTTGCATACTTTCAGACATACTAACACACACACACATACACAAACACACACACACACACACACACACACACACACACACACACACACACAGTCACAAATATGCATTAGACACTCACACATACAAAGATACATTCAAACATTTGCAATACTTACCTACAGTGGCAATGACAGTCCTACCTAATCTTTCCACTGAAGAGAATTCATGTACTCCATTAAGAAGCAGTATAAATCTTTCTGCTTCATGACCCAAGTATCACAGTACAGCTTACCTATCTGAATTTCTCTTCTGCTCTGTTCAAATGACAGTAATATTTCCAGAGGGCATCGCATGGCAAAGTAAAACTAACCACTACCCTGAAGTGCTACATTTATTTCTTTTATTTTACTTATCCTTTATGTACTGGATTTGTCCCACTAAGCTACTAGCCTTTTTCAGGGGAAACTGGCGGTTGTATTTGTCATGATAACAGGGAATTTTTCCTGCTCTTTTCAATTAATGGCATGCGATATTGTACATCCACCAGGGATGCCACAACTCATGCAGATAGGACCTTGATTTAACATCTCATCTGGAGGACAGAATACTCAGAAATGCAGCATCCTCTGACACTGAATTGTAGTGTCATCAATATTAAAATGTCTAGTTAATCAAATTACCTGGGGTAGAAATAGAACTCACAGCTTTCTGATTTTCCAATATTAAAGTTGTGTGCCACCTTTGATCCACAGGCAATGAACATGGGGCTACACCAGGGAGTACAGTATCACTGCTACAGAGCAACTCCTTTGTGGCACTATAGCACTACAGCAGTGTCTGAATCTCTCGGGTATAATCCATTGTGAACATTTACAGAGGACAGGTTTGTGGAATCAGGTAAGAGTCATTAGTATTTTTATAGCAGCTTCTTTTAAACATTTTCTCTTTATTTTATTCATGGCTGCGAAAGTTTGCAAATGACTGTAAACTTGGTGACATCATAAACTCCCCAGAGGCCACCAATATATTTTAAGAGTGCCTTTCCCAAACAAATAGCTGTTTCCTGAGAAGTAGCATTTACCCAGATGTTGATGGGTTCAGTGCACCTGTTTCTCTTTGTAGATACTCTAGAAAGAACCTGGGGCAGCTGGATGCAACAGAAATCTTAAGTACATAAAGCCAATGAAGAGGTTCAGCCCAAAACTGCAACCATTAAGTCCCATACACACTGCCCAGTCAGAAACCAGCAAGAATAAGTGCCCCCTGCTCCTTCTCTCACCAGGAGCAAAGCAATAGCATTAATCCCAAACTTGAGCTTAAGAAAGCAAAATTCAGGCTTTCCAGTGATTGGTAATTGCTAGGAAGGCTTAGAAATAATGTCTCTCTGCTCCATACCTCACCAGGAGCAAACAGAAGCACTAATCACAAGACATTTCCCAAGAAACAGCTCCAAGACTTTCCAGTGATTAATGATCTTGTCCCAGATGTTAAAGATTTTAAAAGTACGATGGGAAAAAGGGAATGATACTCTGAAAACTGGTGTAGACTGAGTAATTCAGTTGATATGAAACAGGCTAACTAAAGCGTTAACATTCTATGGGGAGAACCTTCCCAGTTTGCTCTTTCATTGCAGCAGGTGATTCTAGTATGTCTTTATCTAGAAGAAGGTATATTATGCATAACTGGATGATAATGTAGACTTTGCCAGATTTCAGATAAATAAAGATTATGAATAAGATAGAACAAGTAGTGGTTATAATGGATGACACTGCTAGAATTAATAGAAACTTCAGGAAGACATTCTGATTAGTTAAAACTCTGAATTATTTTAAAGAAGGAAGTGGTCCTTCATAGCTGTTAAGATCCCCGCTAGTCATGAGTGATGACATTACTAAACTACAATCATGTGAATGGATATGAATGGAATGAGTGCAGATGTTGGGTAGCATTTTGGTGATTTAGTTAGCCAGAAAAAAAACACATTAATTAGGAAAAGAAAAACAAATTAACAATAAGGCAGTGTGGTGATTGTGGAGGAATGAAAATAAAGTAGCTTGATAGATAAATATTACAAAAGGCAGCAGGGATATGCTAGTGACATGATTAACACTGTTTGCATTTCACTAGAAAAGGTGACAAACATCCAAGTCATAGGTGCAGCAAAGGATTGAATGAATAGCAGTGCCATGCAAGCTTTCAGTAGATATTTTAGGTAGTACAGATCACAAGGAGGAATGGAGTTGAGTCACAGATTGTAAGCTACCATGTGACATGAAACAGGGACATGAAAAATTTCACAAAAGGCAAAATTAAGTGAGGTGGATGATGCTTTTTTTTTTCCTTTCTTTTTTTTTTTCAGTTTTGTAAATTTTGGTATGCTTAAATGCATAAATAAAAAACAAAGTCAAACAGATAGATAGATAAATAAACAAATAAATAACTAACTAAATAAATGATTGTGACAATGGCTGAGTGAACAAAACATCTACTCTAAGACCACTGGTGTGTATCTCCTGATGTATTCATTCTGTGGGTACTGATAAATTCTTTTAGCTCACATATTTTGCCACAGATGTTAATGTTTAGTCCAAGTCATTGACCTTTTAAACAGACCATTGCACAAAAGGTACAGAAGGAATCATTTTGGAGCTGAATCCAAGAAAACTGAGTCTTGAGGCCATGTGTGAGATGAATGCTGTGAGACCAGTTTTTGTTATTCTTTCTGCAGCTGGAAATGTAGTAATGGATGTCTGATAAGAGTATTTATAATCTTTGGGAGAACAACACCGAGAAACAAAAGAAAAAAGGCTGTGGACCTGTTATTTTTAAAAGGAATTATTACAATATTCATATTGTGTGATCATACATTTCCAGCTGTGGAGGATGAAGTGTGACCAGGTGCAATTGTCCAGAGTTAACAATGCTATTAACAGGGACATTAAAACTTACTGATGCCTCCTTTGGCACATAGATGGTAAATCATCTGTCAAGAGGAGGTGTTCAGCAAAAAACAATTGAGTTATTTCATAAATATGGAGCATATCTTGATGGCAATGGGACAAACATTGCTAACATTAGCATTGCCATAGGCTTAGAGAATGTTTTAAGGTTATGAGAGCTTGGAATATGTATCTGGTTAATGAATGGTATACCATCGGACAAGTATTTCAAGCTGTTTTCCATGTAGTGATAACGAAAAACAGGAAATCAGAAGTTTGGAATCATCAGATTGGCAGCACAATAGATATGTCAGTGAGTGGAGGGGCAGGAAAGTTCAACTGCCAACAACTTTCCTACACATGGCATTAGCCAGCAACAAGATAGTTATGTATTAAATACAGTCTCAGTATCTCAACGGGTAGTGTACCTACTTTGGTACTGGATGATTAGAAGGTTTTGGGCTCTATTCTCACATCATATAGTTGGATTAATATTCCAATACTGGCGCTGCAATGCAGCACTGCTGATTATGTCATAATATTCCAGTACTGACACTGCAATGCCGCAGTCCTGATTATGTTATAATATTCCAATCCTGAAACTACAATGCATCACTCCTATTTTATCATAATATTCCAGTACTGACACTGCAATGCAGCACTCCTGAATATGTCACAATATTCCAATACTGACACTGCAGTGCATCACTCCTGATTACGTCATAATATTCCAATAGTGACACTGCAATATGACACTCCTGAATATGTCATAATATTCCAATACTGACACTGCAGTGCATTACTCCTGATTATGTCATGATATTCCAGTAGTGACTCTGCATTGTGACACTCCTCATTGTCATAATATTCCAAAACTGATACTGCAGTGCATCTCTCCTGATTATGTCATAATATTCCAGCACTGACATTGCAGTGCATCACTCCTGATTATGTCATAACATTCCAGCACTGACACTGCAGTGCATCACTCCTGATTATGTCACTCTTCAGATGAGAAATTAGTGTGAAATATGAGCTCCCAGATTTGACCTGCCTGAGCTGGTGGTAGTTTAGGTGGATGTAAAAGATGCCACAGCACATACAAGAAAGCATAGGGAAAGTTCCCAATTCCCTGGCCAAATTTCAACAGTGAGTATGAATACCACTTTGGGTCTCACATGAATAAAACCCATTGGCCTGTGGAACCAACCCAGTACTTCTACTGAAAAACATTGGTGTCATTAATGTTAAAGAGAAAACATCAGCAACTAGTATATATGTGCTAAACACTGATCTTGGCACATGCAAAATTAAACATAAAAACAAAAACATCATTTTTTGTAGTGTGATGTGCCACACCCCTACATCAGTTGATTGTTTTATACACATATATATATATATATATATATATATATATATATATATATATATATATATATATAAATATACATATATATAGTAGTTCAGTGGCTAATAAATGGAACTCTGTCCCCACTAGCATTCAAAACACATCATCCAAATCCTCCTTTAAAGACCTCATCTGGCAACATCTCAAGCAAAGTTGGCAGTGCCATGATTGCACCCCAGGCTAGTGAAAGTGGATAAGGTACACATAGTAAACCTAGAGTACTTGATAATAGTTTTAAATCTTACTCAGAAACACTGGCTAATCTACAGTGTATGTACCGTACCTGTGTACAATGTATGTATTCTACCTATGTTCAAAATTTTAGCTGTACACCACAAATCTATTAATTACCTTTATTTTTAAATTAATATTTTTTGTTTGTTCTCTCCACTGTAACTGTTGATGTGCTGCATATCACTGTAAAAACATGTCTTTTGTAATTTGTGTGTATACTGATCATGTCTAAATAACTAAATGTATCTGTAATTGTTCTATGTGGAGCTTTTCTCCCTGGGCCTCTGCTGAAAAAGGGCCATTTCGGCTCAGTCAGACACCCCCCGGTTAACAAATGTAAAATAAAAAAAATAAATAAATAAATATATATATATATATATATATATATATATATATATATATATATATATATATATATATATATATATATATATATATATATATATATATATATATATAGATAGATACTAGCTACAAGATCACACATTATTGGGGTAAGGACATATTCCCAACCTTGAGAACTGTGCAGTCTCGTATACCTGTTGACATTCTGCTTAGTCAATCAAATTGTGTCGACTAATGATATGTTGACCAAACAAAGTTTCAACTATAGTCATGTCTGCCAAACAAGTCAACAAAGTATAAATAAATTAATAAATATATGATCAAGGAATCTTGGAATGCAAGGTAAGCATGGGAAAAACCAGAGGGATGAAGCTTAAAAAGAGGGGAGTGCAAACCTAAAGGAGGCTGTCTCATTCAGTGTCCAGCTTGAAAATATTAAAATTCTAAGTGTTGAATATCTTTGAATAAATTAAATTAATTCCACCATCCAAGGAAATATGATTCAGTCAGGTGGATCTTGTAGGGAGCATGCTTTGGCTGCAGGTGGATCCTGTAGGGAGCATGGTTTGGCTGCAGGTGGATCTTGTAGTGAGCATGCTTTGGCTGCAGGTGGATCTTGTAGGGAGCATGCTTTGGCTGAAGGTGGAACTTGTAGGGACCATGCTTTGGCTGCAGGTGGATCTTTTAGGGAGCATGCTTTGGCTGCAGGTGGATCTTGTAGGGAGCATGCTTTGGCTGCAGGTGGATCTTGTAGGGAGCATGCTTTGGCTGCAGGTGGATCTTGTAGGGAGCATGCTTTGGCTGCAGGTGGATCTTGTAGGGAGCATGCTTTGGCTGCATGCTTTGGCTGCAGGTGGATCTTGTAGGGAGCTTGCTTTGGCTGCAGGTGGATCTTGTAGGGAGCATGCTTTGGCTGCAGGTAGATCTTTTAGGGAGCATGGTTTGGCTGCATGAATAATGGTGGCATATGTTTTGGCCTCAGTCTTCTGCCTCATGGATAGAATAATTTACTGAGAACAAATTCAGTCCTAGATGTGCTTCAAGTGAAGATTTTGTTGTTGGGATTGAGTAGTGTGTTTTGTAGGGGTCTTTTAAAACCATTTGGTCCATAATGCAGGAGAAATAAGGCAGTGGCGGTGGGGGTTGATAATAAGTCTCTGTGAATGGCAGCCATGTCCACTAAAAATTTGAGGAATTTGACTTGATAGCAAAAAAAAGGGTAAAAGAAGGGAGGTTTCTGTGTCTAAAAGCTGAATATCTTTTTTCCAGGCAGAAAGATATAAAGAACAGAATCCAAAGAGTCATCATCAGAATTTTAGGTCTGAAGGAAGTGTTGGAGGAGGAAGATTTGTTTCTCACCATGGAGCAGTGGCTTGAGCTGATAACATCTGGACTTTTCAGTGGATAGGGTGCACAGAGTTGGACAGAAGAAGGTGGAAACAGAGAGACATTGGCAAGTCATAATGAGAAGACATGTCTATACACTCAAAGAGTGGGTGGTTAGGCAGGTAGCACCAGAGAAGGTTTTGATGATGCCAGGGATGTGGGTGAAAATAGCAGAGGATTTTTTAATGGTTGCATTTTAAATAAGGGTACCAGTGCAGCCTACTATTTGTAACATTAGGAGTGTGGTACATATTAAATTAGTGCATCCTGCTATTTGGAATATTAGATATGGGGTACATAATATATTAGTGTATCCTGCTATTTTGAGAGTTAGATGGTAAGGATCTATGCACATAAGTAGCATATTTAAGAGGCCTTAAAACTTCATGAAGAGGTGACCAAGGGATAAACCCCATTATATACAGCAGAGATGAGTGAGAAGAAGGAGATGTCCAGAGAAGCAAGGGTGAGAGCAGTGATTTCATTGAAGGCTGGGTACATAGAAATGAGAAGATGTAGAATCACTTGCATAGGCTTCTAGAAAGGAGAGACATAGTTTCTAGGAAAGATTAGAAGAAGTTAATGGAGATGGCTTATGGGCGTATTTTTTCCAATAAGCAAAGAATGCAAGAAAAGTATGCATGCAGTAAAAGGTGGTGTAAGAGAGTCTGGCCTAAAGAAGGCTTGAGAGAAGATGTTGCTGAACAGAGGTAGAAGGACAGAGGAGAATAAACTCTTGGCAAGGATCGTGGCTTTTTGATGCACTGGGTGAGGCAGGAGGTGGACTGGATCTCAACTAAGGAGAAGTAGCAGTACAAGGAAGAGGCTTTGGACTGGAGTAAACTTGCTGATTTGCTGGTTAAACTGGTTTGTTTAATATTAAAGACTGTCTCTTTTTTATGTGCTGAGCATGAGGAAGATGATGGAGTGATCTACTTGGTACTAGAGACTAGGGTGAAATGAAAGGCAGGCATCATATAACCTGGTTTTGTGTGAAATGAGGTGTCATGTTACCTGAACAGACTGGTGCAGAAAAGATTTTATTATCTTGTTTGATGTCTATTAATTTCCATGCTTTCACAGGGAACCGTGAGTGATTCAAGATGGACAGTGGACATTAAGGCAGGAAAAGGTCAATCTATTTATTTGTGACTGCTTGCCTGCTTCCTTAAGGGGCAGTTGTTGGGGGTAAAAATCCATTATAGTCTGTTCAGCAGGCTTATGGCCAGCATGTCTGATTTCATTGCACAGATGGAAGACTTACTGATATGTTGCAATAACAATCAATGCTCTGTCTTCCTTTAAGTGGGTGACTCCACAATGTGGATTTTGTTTTCCTTTGTAATGTTATCATACCTCTCAACTTCTTAGCATAAGAAATCTGGACGAACCCGGACATAATTGGGGACAAAGCCCAAAAATAGGGACAGATTTTAAATATTGCTCTTATAAACTTAGAAAGTAAATAGAATAACAGGATTTGTCTTTGCATGTATTTTTCTGAAGAATACTAGATCTGAAACTGAAATGTATGTCATTATTTAGTGATTTCAATGATCAGATCATGTCAATGATTTGTCAGAAAACCACAGATTTTATGAGAAACAGACCAAAAAATATGAGATAAAAATCTGGCCATTCTGCAAAAATCTGGACAGCTGAGTGGTATGAATGTTATTGATATTACTCCTCGCTTTTGTACAGACATCCCCCCTCTATCCATTCCTTCATCTACCTTTCACTCTGTCATGAAACCTCATCACTCCAAATTTCCTATCAGCCTCTGCCAAACCACAACATTAACTAGTTTTTGGGTATAGCAGGAATGTAACAGCTAAGGGTGTTATTTTTCTGGAGAGGGAAAGAGGATTAGTTCTTAAATGTGATTTGTTTGTTATTTGGGAGTTATTCTCCTTGTTAGATGTTTACTTTTAATGATATATCAAGAGTTGAGAAGCAGATGTAGAAAATCTAGGAGCTTATTAGTGGAACAATCTGATGCTGGAGTGACTGAAGAGGGAGATGAAGATCCTGTGGGATGATCAGAGACAGGGCAGAAGGAATTAAGCTTCTAGTTAATCTTCTGGGTGCAATACAAGGGTGCAAAGGAAGAGAGTGGTGTTTGCCTTCTCAGAGATAAGAAGGAAGGGAGGGCTGAGTAAGAGGAGTTATGCTAGCTCTTTATGCTAAATTTGTAAACTTCTGAGGATACTTGCTGCTGGGGAGGCATAGGTTACCCAGTGAGAGGGATGCAAAAGCTCATCAGGTCCATCCCCAGGAATAAAACAGAGAGCTCCTGAGTAAGGGGAGGGGTTCCCTATGGCAACATGGAGTATGAGGACTATGAATGACCTCATTAAGAAAGAAAAAGTACTAATATAGGGCACGAAAGAGTGGATGTAGCTATGGCTTGAGTTAAATTTGATGCTTAGAGAATCGGAGTACATACCAAATAAGTGATTTAGGTGACTAGCAATGTCATGTGGCTGGTGGGAAGGAGGTCAATTATGCTAATTCAAAAAAGGTAGGATGAGATTTTCAGAAGAGGTTGAAATGGGAGGTGAATTGGTTAGGTAGAAAATTTGTAAGGGAAAGGGCAATATTGGTGTTAGCTTCTTATTATAGTCTGAATTATTACAGGAATGTGCCAGGATTGTGGATTTTAAGGATTGCTTTGAAGTGGTGAATCTCTGCTTAAGGAAGGAGACACAGTTATAGTGTAGAGTTAATGTTGTACTTCACCGGAGACTAATAGGAAATTCAGAGTAATGATGTTTCATGACAGAGTGAAAGGTTGATGAAGAAATGGATAGAGGGGGGATGGGTGTACATTTGGAGATAGTTATAGGGTGGAACTTTACATTTTTAATGAATAAATGCATGCATACTAGATGATTGATTTGGTTTGTAGCATTCTATAATTGAGCAGTAGTGGTGAGATGAGTGGACATTTTGGAACGTATTATATCAGATCATGTATGACTGGTATAGGGAGAGAGCTAGCTGATAAGATGGACAGAAGGAAGGTTGGTATACTGTGTGTGCAAGAGACCAGATGGAAGGGGAGCAAGGCTAGGTGTATTGGAGGTGGGTTCAGATTGTTTTATCATGGTGTGGATGGGAGGAGAAATGGCGTAAGGGTTATCCTGAAGGAACAGTATGCTAAGAGTGTTTTGGAGGTGAAAAGAGTGTTGGATAGAGTAATGTTTATGAAGCTGGAAATTGATGGTGTAATGATAAATGTTATTAATGCATATGCTCCACAAGTTGGGTGTGCGATGGATGAGAAAGAAAAATTTTGGAGTCAGTTGGATGAAGTGGTGATGACTGTACCCAAGGGTGAGAGAGTGGTGATTGGAGCAGATTTCAATGGACGTGTTGGTGAAGAGAACAGAGGGGATGAGGAAGTGATAGGTAAATATGGTGTTAAGCAAAGGAATGCAGAAGGTCAGATGGTGGTGGATTTTGCGAAAAGGATGAACATGGCTGTGGTGAATACGTATTTTAACGAGGGAGGAGCATATGGTGACATACAAGAGTAGAGGGAGATGCACACAGGTGGATTATATCTTATATAGAAGGGCCAGTCTGAAGGAGATTGGAGACTGTAATGTGGTGGCAGGGGAAAGTGTCGTTAGGCAGCATAGAATGGTGGTTTGTAGGATGACTTTGGTGATCAAGAAGAGGAGGAGGAGTGTGAGGGCAGAACCAAGGATTAAATGGTGGAAATTGTGAGGTGAAGTTCAGGGAAGATTTAAGACAGGCATTGGGTGGCAGTGAAGAGTTACCGAATAACTGGGTAACTACAGCAGAGCTAGTAAGGGAGATGGCTAGAAAGGTGCTTGGTGTGACATCTGGAAAGAGGAAGGAGGACAAGGAGACCTGGTGGTTGAATGAGGAAGTGCAGGAGAGTATACAGAGAAAGAGGATGGCGAAGAAGAAGTGGGCTTTTCAGAGAGATGAAGAAAGTAGACAGGAGTATAAGGAGATGAGGTGCATAGCAAACAGAGAGGTGGTGAAGGCTAAGGATAACGTGTATGAAGAGTTGTATGAAAGGTTAGACATTAAGGAGGGAGAATAGGACCTGTACCGATTGGCTAGACAGAGGGACTGAGCTAGTAAAGATGTGCACCAGGTAAGGGTGATAAAGGATAATGAGGGAAGCATACTCACAAGTGAGGAGAGTGTGTTGAGCAGATGGAAAGAGTACTTTGAGGGGCTGATGAATGAAGAAAATGAGAGGGAGAGAAGGTTGGATGATGTGCGGATAGTGAATCATGAAGTGCAGTGGACTAGCAAGGAAGAAGTAAGGAAAGCTATGAAGAGGATGAAGATTGGCAAGGCTGTTGGTCCAGATGACATACCTGTGGAAGCATGGAGGTGTTTAGGTGAAATGGCAGTGGAGATTTTAACTAGATTGTTTAATGAAATCTTGGAAAGTGAGAGGATGCCTGAAGAATGGAGCAAAAGTGTTTTGGTACCGATGTTTAAGAGTAAGGATGATGTGCAGAGCTGTAGTAACTACAGTGGGATTAATATGATCAGTCACAGCATGAAGTTATGGGAAAGAGTAGTGGAAGATAGGTTATGAAGGGTTGCGATGATTAGTGATCAACAGTATGGTTTCATGCCAGGAAAGAGCACTACAGATGCGATGTTTGCTCTGAGAGTGTTGATGGAGAAGTACAGAGAAGGTCAGAAGGAGTTGCATTGTGTCTTTGTGGATTTAGAGAAAGCATATGACAGGGTGCCTAGAGAGGAGTTGTGGTATTGTATGAGGAAGTCGGGAGTGTCAGAGAAGTATGTAAGAGTGGTACAGGATATGTACGAGGGTAGTGTGACAGCGGTGAGGTCTGTGGTGGGAGTGATGGATGCATTTAAGGTGAAGGTGGGATTACATCAAGGATCAGCTCTGAGCCCTTTCTTATTTGCAATGGTGATGGACAGGTTGACAGACAGGATCAGACAGGAGTCCCCATGGACTATGATGCTTGCAGATGACATTGTGATCTGCAGTGAGAGTAGGGAACAGGTGAAGGAGACCCTGGGGAGGTGGAGATATGCTCTAGAGAGAAGAGGAATGAAGGTCAGCAGGACTAAGAAAGAATATATATATATGTGTGTGAATGAGAGGGAGGATAGAGGAATGGTGAAGATGCAAGGAGTAGAGGTGGTGAAGGTGGATGAGTTTAAATACTTGGGATCAACAGTTCAGAGTAATGGTGAGTTTGGAAGAGAGGTGAAGAAGAGAGTACAGGCAGGATGGAGTGGGTGGAGAAGAGTGTCAGGAGTGATTTGTGACAAATGAGTACCAGTAAGAGTGAAAGGGATGGTCTACAAGAGGGTAGTGAGACCAGCTATGTTATATGGGTTGGAGACAGTGGCATTGACAAAAAGGCAGGAGTCAGAGCTGGACGTGGCAGAGTTAAAGATGTTAAGATTTGCACTGGGTGTGACCAGGGTGGACAGGATTAGGAATAAGTATATTGGGGGGTCAGCCCAGGTTGGAAGGTTTGGAGACAAAGCCAGAGAGGCAAGTTTACGTTGGTTTGGACATGTGCTGAGGAGGGATGCAGAGTATATTGGGAAAGAGATGCTAAGGATGAAGCTGCCAGGTAATAGGAAAAATGGAAGGCCTAAGATAAGGTTTATGGATGTGGTGAGAGAGGACATGCAGGTGGTTGGTGTGACAGAGCAAGATGCAGAGGACAGGAAGAAATTGAAACAGATATTCCGCTGTGGCAACCCCTAACAGGAGCAGCCAAAAAAAGAAGATCAGATCATGTGATGGCATCCATTGGCTAGGGAGAGGGTAATTATAAGAGTAAGAGCTGGAGTCGGAGCCTGTGAAGTGGAAGGAAGATAAGGAAGTAAGCTGGATGAAAGCCATAGTGATACAGGTTGTTTAGGTGAATAATGCATTCCAGAGGCAGGTATGAGTGGATGAATGGGAGGGAGTCATGTTGAAGGAGTGACATGCATCTACTGATGGAGTAGACAAAAAAATGGCACTGCAAGGTGAAAAGGAGATAAGAGAGTCTGAAGGAGTCTGTATTTAAAGACAAAAGTGCTCACTGTTTAATGCTTTTTGCTGTTCATTAAACAGTTTTTGTCTTCTTTCACCGTCTTTTTATTTATTGTTTCTTTCATTTGGAATGGTTTTACAGTGTTTTTGGAGTGTTATAATTTATAGCAGAGGAAGTTTATGTATGGGTAAAGAAGAGCATAAGGAGTGTGAGTGATAAGGTCAGGGAGCAGGTGTAACATTGTGGTAGGGATATTAAAGGAAAGTATGCAAAGAGGGGACCCATTGAAGAGAAAGCTGAAGATGAAGGTCGTTTGTCGTATTTTGAGTGAGCTGAAGTGTTCCACCTCCCCATATCTGAGCAATCATGGTTTAGGAGTTGTGAGGAGTGTAATAACCTTCTATGCATAAAGCGACTTTCTTTCTACAAAGTGTATGTGTCTTGAGGAATTTAGAATGGAATATTGTTTGGGCCCAGTGCTCCCACAGTTATGGATTGTATCAAAATGGGAAATATGTTCTTTAGTAATAGCAAGAGTTGCTGGATGGCAGGCAAAACATGTCTAATATTGGTAGTGGCATGATATGACTGATAAAAAAAGAGTGGTATGATTGAATTTATCTGTATACTCATAAATGTCTGAGAGCACATTTTATTTTGTTAATTATAGGATAGGGCTACCTGTTTTACATGTTTACGCTTTATATGCCTTATAATATGTATAAGATGCTGTTATGTGAATCAGTATCCGTAGAGTTTTTATTTATTTATTTAACATTTGTTGAGCTGGAAATTCTGACTAGGACAGAGCCTATTTTCAGCAGAGGCCAAGGGAGAAATGCTCCAGACACATGTCTTTGGAATGTGGGTGGAAACTGGAGTACCCAGAGGAAATTCATGCAAATGCAGGAAAGCCAGGCACACTCTGCACAGAGGGTACTCTAGTCAAGAATCATACCGGAGAACCTCTTGCTGTGAGGTGACAACGTTAACTGCCGCACCATTGTGCCTTCCAAGTTAAAGTGAAATATAGTCATCTTTCAGTTGTTACACAAACTAATAAACCACTTAACATAACTTGCAATGTAATTTCACAGAAAGAAGTATCTATGAGATAATTATTCCATTATTAGTAGTATTAATATTAGTTCATCATTTAATAAGTTAACCATTTGTGTATACATTATGCAGATGAAATGTAACATAACCAATAAAATAAACATGCATTTTTTCTAAACCGCCTCTCTAAAACTTATGCATTTGGATTCTTTCAATAAATGTTCCCTACGTTTGGTTTGGCACCCATTCAATATTTTTGCTGCTGTCTCACACTTCTAAAGGCCTATTATTCCAACAAGATGGACTCATCTCAGTCCAGTTTCACCTACAGCAGTGCCAAATGATGTTAATTTTACCATATGTACTTACTATTTAACCTCTGGCAATAGTTTATGTTTATTTAGGTAAGTTTTGTGGTAAGTTATTATATCTTGTATATCTAGCACTGAAGTGAGGTATTAAATGTTTAGGAAGTAATACAACTTTTCTGTGAAATAGCATGCAGCTTTAACCTGAAGTTTTCATTTGCTGTAGGTTTGATCCTAGACAAGTGGCAGACATCTCCCTATCAATAATGTGTCTCTACTGGGAAAAGCTATACTCCAAATTCAATTTCATACAAACATTAGTGGTAATAATATTCAAATGCATGTTTGCAGCATTTCATATAATCTGAAATGCAGTGATTTAGATAATAAGAACAGTTCATTGCATTATATTTTTAATGTATTGACTTTTCAGGAAGAAAAATATTGAAAATATTTGCATGATCTATTTTTATTCTCCGAGTTGTACTAATTAGATAGCAATGGAAATTATATATAGTGCTGAAGCTTTGCAAGTTCTGTATAAAGCTATAATTGTAAGCTTAATGTTCTGAGGGAAAACATTAAAGCAGTGTAAATGCGTGTATCAAAGCTATCAAATGGATACATAAAATGTAGATGTGAGGGAACCCAGTAATATATTCTACATCAATGTACTGGTTTTGAGATAGTTTATGAATCAGTAATAAGGAGTGTTGTGCAGACCTGGGGATATGTAGCTTGAAATGCTTAATATTAATATAATTGTTCAGTCTATTAGTTTTCCTTTTGTTTATCTTTGTATGTATTTATCATTGAACATCTTTTGATCATTCTATTCTCATTCTGTCAAAACTAGTTTAGAATTTAATGTGCTATTAATTGTATTAAGTTATTCCTGCTTAAGCTTGTCAACAAATTAATGCCTATGCTCAAGTTTGTAATAATGTTGCATTTTGCTGAATTATAAAATTGCTTGCCTCTTTTATAATTATAATATGTTGTGCTGTGTTGTGTTGTACCGTAGCTTTTTTCCATGGGGCACAAAGGAAAATGTACTGACCTCAGCTGATGTGCCCCACTTAACAAACATGTAAACATCAGTCAATAAATTAAGTTGGTTATATATGCATGAAACTCATGCCCTTAAGGAATGAAATTGAATTTTGCATGCACTTAACAATTTATATTTTACATATTTCATAAACGTATATACCATAAAGAAGTTCCCATGATGATATTTATACTAAAACATGACCATATTAAAGCAAATCTGAGTTGTGGAAAAATCATAGCAATGTTGTTGTGTCTTTCGGCTTTTCCCGGTTAGGGGTCGCCACAGCGGATCTCCGGTCTGCTAATGATTGGCAGTAGATTTTTAAGTGCTGGCTTGCCGGGCCTAATGCACAATCTTCAACGAAGGAACAAATCATAGCAATATCAGTGGAAAAAAATGTGTCAAGTTTTGCTTGTACTTCAATGTGATTACTTACATACTAATACGATTCAGATTTAGGCCTTAATAAAACGGTTATATCTTTTCAAACATTTCTATACCTTTTATACATGTTCTTGTGAATGAACTACCTCTGTTTATTTGGGCATTACCTTATACACCTTATGCATAGACAAAATGTTGTGATCTACTGTTGTACTCTTAATAGAATAAAACTAGTAAATGAGGATGCAGAGTCAGGAGACAGAAAAAAGGGCAGTGTTCAGTGAACTGTACTCTTTTCTCTGTCAGTACTCAGGATGGCTGACAATATATGAGTGTGGGAATTTACACTTTTGTTTATGCAGGTGAAATAGGAAGAAGAGAATACAGTGGTGTAATCACTATAGGGTGCTAACATCATTTTAGGATGACATGGGAGGGGTTGAAGGTGATGGGACCTTTGAGAATCCTGCTACAAAAATGTCTACTCAGCAGGGATATCTGTTGTGTAACAGATAATAGATGAGGTGACAGAATATCTTTCATGGAAGGTAATATAGTCAATTTGACCATCCCAAACCTATTTCTTAAAACATAATAATTTGTGCAGTTTTGAATAAAAGTTGTCTTGAGTCTGTAAAGGATCAAACATGCCCATATGTAAATCAGTGTTCCAAAATTTAATTTTTTTCAGATTAATTCTGGTGGTGTAAGTACCCAATCCAGAAAGTGCTCTGATGTTGTTTGTATGAGATACACCTGAGGTACACCTTTACTAGTCGTTTAGGACTATGAGACATCTTCTTCTCAGATAACCAAGTCTATTCCCTATCTTTTTTATTTAATGTGTTAGAGATGCCCATGTGGCTCTCATGCCGACATTCTCTTTCTTCAGTGGTTTTATATCAATGGACATACTGACTAGTACTATCCAACCTCCACTCTGCCATCCATGATAGCAGGCTGGTACCAGCTATCTATACATTTATCTAACAATTTGTCGGCCTGCTTGTCTAGCTGCCTATCTATCTATCTATCTATCTATCTATCTATCTATCTATCTATCTATCTATCTATCTATCTATCTATCTATCTATCTATCTATCTATCTATCTATCTATCTGTCTATCTATTTATACATCTAGCTAGCTATCTCTATCTGTCAGTCTGTCTACTTATCTATCTGTCTATCTATATCTATCTGTCTGTTTGCCTATCTGTCTGTTTCTCTGTCTGCATCTGATTATCTATTTATCTATATCTGTCTTGCCTATGTATGCATGGACACTTATATCATTCTGTTTCTCCATCTAGCTATCTGCCTGTCTATATACCTATTTATCTGTCTATATCTACCACCATATCTTTCTGTCTGTCTCTTTATCTTGGTGTCTGTCTGTCAATCGATCTGGCTGGCAATCTATCTGTCATCATATCTGTCTATCTCTGCATCTATCTGTATTTAATCATTGCACTTTTTGTTTTATTTATTTGCAGAACAGGTAAGTCAAACATCAGTAGTGATCAGACAAAACTCTACTGTTAAGTATCTTGGGCCACAAACTCAATTAACTAGATGACCAATGGGAAAACATTTTAAAAAGAAAAAGCTACCCATTTTGGTATAAATTGAAACATTTATCAATTACGAAGACTCCCACATAATCAATTTATTTTTTCTTTGTATTTCTATCTGTTTATTTTTTATATATTAACATGGGTTGCAATAGTCTAAGAACCATAATTCTAATTCTTAGGACAGTAAAAATTTAAACAAGAGTGGGGGAATACATAACAATTCTGTGACTTGACTACAGCATTTCAGAATATTCTCCCTACACTGAGGTAAAGCAATCTATGATTTAGCATATATGTAAGTAATAATAGCATAGTGTTAGGTGTATGCAGTAAGTGAATAAGGATAAATCAGGTGATGTAGGGAAGAAGATCCCTCCTGCAAACATAATGTAAAGTTGCAAGCTCAAGTTTAGGAATTCATTTTTTTTTCTTACTAGAATTACACTTTAATTTCCTAAGTGTCTGGACTCAAACTATTCAGTGTCACACTTTTGACATAGAGCTTAAATATATTCATTTATTTGAGTCAAAGTTAGATATTTTTATTAGTCACCACTCTACCAGCATCATGTATTATTTTCTGGATTATCAGGTGTTTATTGTCTCTCTGACAAGGATAATAATCACCATAACTTGGCCATATTTACAGAGGTAAAGCAAACTTTACATACGAAAAAAAACATAACCCATACAAGAACTAACTGTAGACATTAAAAATCAAAACCTTAAATGAGAAATGTATAACAACTAGAGAAAAAAATAAACAGAAAAATCATACAAACAGAAACATCTTGCATTGAAAAATGTATTTTAATAACAGTGTACTGCAGATATTCCTCACTTAACATTTGTATCACTGCATTTAGTGCCTACAATGTTATGTATTTTGACCCATATTTCAGAACATGTATTTCTTTCATTTTTTTAATTAAAATCCTTCAGAAAAATAACATTTTCACTATGTTAACATTGATGAGACTTTCAGTGAACTTTATACTTGGCGATGTCAACATGCATTATGCTAGCCCTGTAGTGGCACCGCTGAAAAACACAGTACATATATCTGAGCCATGGCTTAACAGCAAACCTACAGAACTTTTCATTGACCAACAGTTTGGCCTTATAAGGTATGACATGAGGATACATCCTTGCACTTAAGACACCATATGAGAATACACATCCAAATATCAGCAAAAGAGTTTAACTAAACACATAGCTATGCTATAATTCTAACAGATCTAAATGCAGCACAAATTATCCCGCTAAAGCAATACCAAAAAATTGTACAGTATATCAGAACTGGGGTAGTTTTAGCAGGTGGCATAAGTTTGACATAATGGTTAACATTTTCACCTCATTGATGCAAAGTACAGTGTTGATGTTGAGTGTTGATTTTGATTTCAGGTCTTGACTTAAAATGGGCCTTCAAGTGGTCTAATATTCACCTATGAAGCCATAAATCAATGAACTGCAGAGGAAACACACCCTTTAGAGAACACATTCATAAAAAGATGTACAACTTACATAAATATGTGTTAAGTAGTCTGCTCTCTTATTTAACACATTAATGAGAAAGAAATAGAAGACAAAACACAGATAAATAGAAATATAGAACAAAAAATAATTTGATTATGTCAAGAACAGAAGCTACTACTCTGCAGTATTTCATAACAATATTAAAAAAAAAATAAAGAAAGTAAAAACGCGACCTGCAGTTAATGAACTCAACAAGATGCAGTGATGCAAGCCATAAATGAGGATGTGGTTGTCAGCCCTAGAAGGCAAGCAGCTAGAGTCAGAGCAAAGTTCAACTAAATCAGTTGTAGGACCAGCAAATAATTTACATGCATTGGCTGGACATACAACTGGTGCAAGCTGTTTGGAACAAGTAAACCCCACACACATCTGTGTCTACCCTGCAAAGAAAACACCCTTGAAAGCAAAGTGAGTCTCAGCCTGGGTGTACTTTCATCTGGGGTATTCCAGAGACATATGGGGGAATGTTGTGGGAGTGTCATAGACAACTGCCAGCCATATCCTGGCAAAATTCCTAGCAACAATGTGGATGACTACATCCACTTTCCATTTACCACCATGGAGTGGAGAACTGTAATGTAAAACTTTACAGCATTGAACACTTCCCCCATGTACTCAGTACAACAGATTGCACACACATATGTATGAAGACTTCAATATATCCAGAAGCAGACTGATACATAAACAGAATTGGCTGGCCATCCCTGGACTACCAGGTTGTGTGTGCAGCAGATAGCATCATTACAAACATTATGGCAACACATCCTGGAAGTGTCCATGATGCTGCCATATGGATACAAAGTGGACTGAAGGCAGCATTCCAGCAAAATGAAACACCTTAGGGACTACTACTGGGAAGTACAGGACCACAGCTAGGATGTCAGCTAAGAACACACCTTCCAAAAATATCCATGCTAACCAAAAGTGATTTTATTCCTCACAACAGGGGACTGTGGTTATCTACTTGAGCCATGGCTAATGACACTGTATCATGAATCATCCAACCCTGCAGAGGAGGTGTACAACAGAGGTAAAAAAGCCTGCTGGTTCTTCAGCAGGTTTTTTTACCTTGTTGTACAGTTTTGCCAGTTTGTGAAGTGTACCACAGAGCTCATGCAACAACCACAGACACCATAGACCATGTGTTTGGTTTACTGAAAGCTAGGTTCAGACATCTGGACACATCTGTGGGTGCACTGCAATACACACCTGAGAAGGCAGCACAGATCATAATGGTGGGTGCCATACTGCACAACATGCTAACCAGAGAACATAGCAGTTTTCCAAATGCAGGTGTGGGTGAACTACCCCAAGCACCCTAGATACCTAAAGATGACATTCCACAGTTACCAGAAGAGGAGCAGGAGGAAACAGGGGACAGAAGACACAGGCTTAGGTGATGGAGGGTGTGACCACAAGTGCAGGTCCAGGTAACATGGCAGCGTCTGACCCACAACTATGAGTCATGACAAGCCACACGTACATGAATACCCAGATTAAACATTGATGTTCAGGTGTTGCCCCACCACAACAGCATGGATTGCATCTAATGGCAATTACCCATTAGATGCACACACTGAGCATCAGACATAATACCATCATCATTATATATAACATTGTGAACATATACAAATCTGTCACAGCAGAGATCATCAACTCAGAGCACAGCTGACATAGGTATGCATACACACTCAAATTGTTGTATCAGATGTGGCAAACAATAAGGGACACACATCAATGGAACACATTCTTATCTCTGAAATATAATAAGCTGAAAAAAAAAAGAGATACAACACACGACATAATGCAGAACTTTTAATATCACAAGCCAATTATATCACAGTATAGTATGGATAAGGTAATGTATGGAGTCAACTCTGTTTATTAAACTGTCGGACTCACTCTAATGCAGTGTAGGTTAAACACACTAATGGCTCACACTGCGATCTTCTCTGCCCTACTACATACAGAAACATTTGGACAGGTTGTTCCACAGTGGAGGCTGCAGTTCACACTGAGTATAGGACCTATTCTTCATCCATTTGTTATCACAGGATTATAGGAGGTTACTGAGCTAGCCAAGTCTTAGCCTTATTTCCACAATCAACATTTATTGCATCTGTCCAAGAGGGACACAAGTGGATCCCCCAGAGTGAATTTAGCGTTACCCATCCAATCGTCCAGATTGCGTTTGAAGAGAGCCAATGAGGCGATCTGCTTGACTTGAAGTGGGAGTCTGTTCCACAGGTGTCGTAACTTCTGGGAGTCAAATCTGTCCCTCCAACAGGTTCTGTTGATGTCACATACCAGGTTAAGGCATTTTGAGTGAGTAACCTGTGTACCATTTGACTTACAGGTATGCAGCATTTCCGTAAATCAAACAGCACATAGGTTACTCACTCTAAAGACCTTAACCTGGTATGTGACATTAATAGAACCGGCTGGAAGGACAGATTTCTCTCCGAGTTCAGTTAAATCTCTTTGATTAAACACACAATAAAAAACCTGAAACCATGGATAGGCACTTTCCTGCCTTCTTTGTGGCCATCCTGGTGGACATGGGGGTCCTGAGGCAATGTAGAAATTGTCTCAAGTATACTGACAACCACTTAGTCCTGAAACAAATTAACACAGTATATGAGAGATATAGTTACATTATGAAAATTGAGACATGAGTCTCACATACCGACAAATCAAATGGCCAACAGGATGTCAGCGCATGCACATCATTTCCTCACTAAACTAGGCCTCAGCGCATAAACTCACATATACAGAGGTACTCACAAGTATGTTACAAAAACCTCAGAAGCTTCGCATATGCTGCACTCAGAAACCACATGGAAACAAAACAAGGTCAACATCAACTTCTACAAATAAAAATACACATCACATTGTATCCACAAGCAAATCCCTATGCTGAAACACCACACTTTGGTTATAGGAGACTCCATCATGAGACTCACAGATGCTCCCACCAGGTTGGAAGATCACGCAGGACCTCAGGTCACTCAACCACAAGTACCACAATGACTCAGTCATTGTCCATGTTGGTGTGAATAACATGAGATGTACCTCTTTGGCCTGCATGAAGACAGACATAATGGATCTCTGTAAATATGTGTCACAGGCTGGTTTGAGCCTTGCACTGAACAGCATTGTACCTTCACAAAGAATGATACCACAACATAAACAGAAAAATATTAACTTAAATAATTGGCTTAGCTATTGCTGTCATTACAAGGGAATCCAGTATTTGTTAGCTTGGGATGACATGATCAGCAGACCATGCTGCTTTGCCAGTGATGGTCTCACCTGTCACCTCTAGGCTTTTGAATTCTGGCCAAGGATTTAGCCACCCCCATAGTGCTTTTTTTAGGCAGTGTCAAACCAACAGACCTTCTAACATAACAAATTCTTCTAATTGCATGCTGAGAGTATTACTGCTCAATGACAGGAGTCTTAACAAAAAACTGCACTCCCTAGAAGCTCTCCTCACCCTGGTAAATGTTGACATCTGTGCAGTCACAGAGATATGTTTCAAGGCCGCAGAAATCACCCCAGCAGTCGAAGGTTACAATGCCTATCATGCATTCAAACCACCCTCTGAAAAGGAAAAAACAAAAGGGAGGAAGTGCTTTCATTTACATAAAAAAGAACCCCATCTCGAGATTGGTCAAGCAGGGTGACATGCTTGAGCTACTCCACATATAGCTGACCATAGACAAAATCCCCCACCATACCCTTGCTAGGTGCAGGTCCACAACTATCAACCATGAAAACCACTCCGCATACGTGAAGTTACTCGAATCACTTACTAGTCAGCCCAACACATTACTCATGGACAATTTTAACTATCCATCCATAAAATGGGAAACATACTTGACCACTACATACAGGCTGAGAGATTTCTGGACATTGTCAACACAAATCATCTGAACACCTGGTCTGCACTCCCCATTAGGGGCTCAAATGTCTTTGACATAGTACTCACAAACATGGGGGAGCATTGGACCCCCACGCCTCATGTAATGTCCTCATTTGTAAGGTCAAATCATAAATCAATCTCCTTTTAAATAAATGTAATGGTAGAAACCTCATCAAATCCTAAAACCCTAAAAAAAAATTTTCAAGGCAAATTACCTTCTGTGATAGCATAGGTCATTTTAAATCTCCAATCGCAACTAAACAGCTTCAAGAATTTATTAAAATATAAAAAGCCAGTAAAATAGCGTGAGCAATTTTGTCTCACCACAGAAACTTCATCAGACAAATAATGCCTTCCACATCACTTCCTTAAATACCCTCCTTAATGAACCCCTTACAGTATGTTGTATAAAACAGACTTTCACATTATAAGTACAGTGTTAATAAAAAACTGTTTACCAAATTTGAGTGTCATAACCTTTCCCAACAAATTTAAACAGTTAAAATAAAAAATACAGTTTTCGTTTATGCATATAATACCAGAATTGAACAACCAAACATATTATTTTAAGTCTCCATTCATCCTATAATATTTGTCTGATGACGTCTCTGTGATGAGACAAAAGAGTTCACGCTATTTTACTGGCTTTTTATATTTTAATAAATTCTTGAAGCTGTTTAGTTGCGACTAGAGTGACTTCAGCATTTATTTCTTTTCAGTCAAGTTACTTCACTTTGGATACATTTTTTTATTTTAAATCTCTCCCAACCCCCAAAACATGGAGGTTTATGCAGAAGTATACACAAATGCCCTGTTCAACCACATAAATAAGTGCATAATAATGGCAAAAACCTGACCAAATTAAACCCAGGTCTAAGCATGAAAAACAGTCATCCTGTTGGACCCTTGGCATAAACAAACTATACAATAGAAGGAAGAAATTCCTGTCTAGAAGATAGTGGAAGGGTACAGAACAGAGAAAAAAAATCCCTCTTTTATTTCAACAAAAAAATTTGGGAATTTTTCAAGTCTTGAAAAGCTAAATAGGAGACTAAATTAGCATCCCAAGCAAAGGATAACCACAAAGCATGTTTTAGTTATGTCCAAAATCGTAATGGAAACTCTCAACAATGTGCTGATCTGGCTGTAGATGGCACTACCTATACTTGGCCAGAAGGAATACCAAATCTGCTGGTCAATAAATTCAGCTCAAATTTCACCCCCTGATCACCTCTAGTCACTTCCAATTCCTTTGTCTGTTACCACAAAAACACAGGTCATCACTGCACTCTCTAAAGCTAGAAATACAGTATCAGTGGGCCCTGATGGAATCCCAGGGTGCCTATTAAATAGCTTGAAACTTGACCAAACAGACCCACACTATCTCTTTAACCACAGACTCTACCCAGACTTTGCCCCTGGATGACAAGCAGCAATCGTCCTTCTGCACAGGGGGTACCATCAATGGAGCCAGGAAACATCTGACCCATAACCTAGACTATCCTCATATGCAAGGCTATTGAAAGGATAATCATGAACCTGGTTAACAATGACAAAGGAAATCTCCAGGGTCTAGACCCAACTCAGTTTGGCTTCATCAAGGGAAGGTCCTGTCTGCTCAATCTGGTGTCATCAAGGCCTTAGATAAAGGTAAGACAGTGCATAAAGCCTACCTTGACCAGGCCAAGGCATTTGACAAAAATATCCCACTTGAGTGTATAGATCCTTCCATGCAACCAACCATCCATCCAAGCACGACCCATTTTCCCATTTTTCACACTGAGTAATTGGGCATAAACCTGTACATCATGTGCGCACACACCATCCTGCTTTCTTCAGAAAGACAGAACAAAATTAAAACGATACTGTTATAGCATTGCCCCCCCCCCAAAATCAATCATGCTTCTCAAACAAGAGTGCCATCAGTTTGAGACTCTGTCAATATGTCCTTATTTATTCCCATTCTATCCCCTACCTGAGAAAGGTAAAGTTGCTACCTACAAACCTGGCTTAAATAGAGCTCCTTTTCAGCATACTTGGCTGTCTGTAAGAATCCCTCCTCAGACAAGATAGGCATGTCTTTGGTCTGAATGTAATGGAAAGGAATGGCCCAATATGGGCATGTTTTTGGCCTGAATGTAATGGAAAGGAATGGCCTGTAACATTCAGCAGCTCATTTGACAGAGAATGACAGTGAGACACACAGAGAAGATTATGCCCTTAAAATGAACCTCTCCTGTTGCAATGTATAGTGTCATCTTAAATAGCTGCCACCACCATTCCATGATGTTAAATAGACACAAAAGGATGTGTACTTTCTCTCAAAGTTTAGCATGTAAAGCGTGCTCCATGCTGTGTTAAGTGCCTCCTTACCTTTTAAAATAAACAGGTTGTGTGCATCTCAAACAACAACCACAAATAATCCCGAGATCTGATGAATTCTCATGAGTGGTGATTTTTTTTTTCCATTAGTAATTGAACTGCACAACTGTAACCCTTTAAAAATAAACTTCAGAAAACTGTCCTGACTGAGAAACAAGTACAGATCCTTTAAAATAAACTCAGGAAAATGTCTCAACTCAGGAACAAATACAGATCCTTTAAAATAAACTTGGGAAAACTATCCTAACTCAGGAACAAGTATGGATCATTTAAAGTAAATTCAGGAAAACTGTCCCAACTCAAGAACAAGTACAAATCATTTAATATAAACTTGGGAAAACTGTCCCAACTCAGGAACAAGTATGGATCATTTAAAATAAATTTGGGTAAATGTTCTTACTCAGGAACGAGTAGATCCTTTAGAATGAACTCGGGAAAACCATCCTGACTCAGGAACAAGTACATGAATACTTTTTTCCCCCCTCATAGTTCTCTGTTCTTGTAAGCACAGCTAAATGGAGCATCAAGGTTTGGTGTTAAACATAAAATTTGTTTCCAAGTGAAATCAGCTTTCCTAGATTTCAGCTGGTTTCTGTTGTATTCCTTTCACTGATCACTTAAATTGCTTACTGTGATTTTTGATCTTGCATGAAGTACAGTTAATTATAATACTTGTTTCTGCTCTAATGACTACATCCAAATGAGAGAGTTGTTTAGTGAGAATTTGAGCACTTTCATTTTTGAGCAAGTGGAAGCAAGCAGGTATGTTTCACCTGCTAGTACATAAGCACCTGTAGCAGATCCTATGTAGGGATCATTACAGAAGTTCAGGTCTCAAGCACTCAGAAGCTGCTGTCTCAAGGCCAGGGACCTCAGTACCCTGTAACTAGTGTAGACTGTACTGCTCATGCATGAACACAAATATGAGTTGTGGCAAGCAGCCGTAGGAGGGGAGTGTGAGGGATTTGTGAGCTGGAGGAGGATTTTAGGATTTGTGAACTGGAGGGGGATTTTAGGCTTGCTCTGTAGCAATCTCTTCTTATTTAGTAGGATCTTCACATTTCTTAACATAACCTTCAATCTCTTCCTCCTCGCAGTATTTGTTCTTTATTTATGCACCTCTGTTTTGTGTATCCACCCGTTCACAAATCTAGGTTTTTTGTACCTTATTTCCATTTATCTCTCTTTCCTCTACTGTCAATCCTTTTAAATATATAGCTTTTCAACATTTCCTGACGCACACTGAGCACTGGAATTTTGTCTACATTAACAAGTACACATTCCTTAGCCTTTCAGTGCCACACCTTCCTCCATTTCACAGTAACTCTAGTTCTCAATTTCCCATCCAATTGTAGAAGTATCAATACTGTCTATGTTATCTAGCTGTGTATTTACAAGCCATGGCAGGACCTGAGAAAAGACCACCATACAACTCATGTCCTATTACTCTGCCAGTTCCTCAATGGACCTCATAACAGTTACTTCTTCCATCATTAAAGAGGTCTCTGTTTCCACATGCATCACCTCATTTGGAGTCTCTTCTCCCATTACAGCCTCCTTGGGCACTTCTTCCACTATTCTGTCTTGAGCCAGTCATGAGAATCTCATGACTGCTTCCAAACCATTCCATTTTGCCATCTTGGTCTATCCCATCCACTTGTGGACAGAATATCTGACCAGTGGTCTATCCAATCCACTTGTGGACAGAATATATGACCAGTCAAATCCTATTGCCAACATGCATCCTCATCTTTTAGCCCTTTGCTTTGCACTCACATACAGTTGACCTTGTTCTACTTTCAGTCCTATTCTCAGATGTATAGCAGTACGTATCATCTTTTCTTCTGCCGATCACTCCCTAGTTTATCTTATCTATCCTTGCTGTTCCACGTATCCACGTATCTGTTTTTCCTTTCCTTCTTCAGTACCTTCTCTAGTACCTTCAAGCAATCTATTTTCTTGTTCTCATTTGGGTCACCTCATCCTTTTGTTCTCTCTGCAGTATGATAATCTGTAAAAATACATTTCAACAATTTAATCCTGATAATTATTTCCTGCCATCTATGGTTTGCCCTGTTGTTTCCTATGCGTCTGCCTCCTTTTTAGCTGTATCTCTACCCTTTTTTCCTCCTATCCTCTGTATTTTTTAACCTTTAATATGCTTGTACCTCTGTTTTGTCCTCTCATCCTTCTGACTGCACCCATATTATGAACTTTTCTGTTCACATCTTCCTACCTTATACCATCCTGCTCAGAATCTCAGTTCATCAGGTCCACAGACTCATAATATGCCTATGTTATGCCAGTACCAGCCAAGTGCCTTTTAGCAATAGTCTCCTGGAAGTCTCTCAACCAGTCTGAATTATATAATCTTTACATCTGATCCATGTCTCCCTTTCCTCTCTTTAACCACATGCTGAAAATTGCCCAGCATTCCCCTGTACTAGACATTCACAGGCTCATACACACTGTTTTTGATTTAATTGTCTTCAGACATCTTGATTTCTGTAAGTTCATGTAGATAGTTCTTCTTCCCATGTATGCATGATGAAAACTTTTGAAGGAAGTTAATGAATCATGTTTTTTAATTGCAATGGGCAGCTTATTTAAAGAATAATATAATAATTTGGTCACGTTTCCATTATTGGTATTTTTTGGTTCATATGAGGTTACTAGGCTAATGGCCCTTGTGCCCTTACAAGCCTAGCCAAGTTCAACCCTTGTTCCCTTAAGGATCTAGAGATATTGTCTTTGTTGTTGATAAGGTCCATAATGATTCTCTTCCATGATCTTGAATATAAGGCTGGTTAGGCTAATGGGTCTATAGTTCCCCAGGTTGGTTGATGCACCTCCCTTATGCAAGGGGATGGTGGTAGCTGTTTTCCATTTAGCTGGAATAAAATCAGTCCTTAGGCTGTGATTGAAAAGAGTACCCCAATGGTGTTGCTATCTCCTGATTTAAACTATTGAGAATGCAGCCTGGGATGTTATCACTTCCCACAGAGGCTCCATTTTTGGCCTTGTTGAGAGTGGTTAAGACCTGCTGCTCAGATAAATTATTTGGAGAATAGGTGGTAGGAATGTTTTGGGGTATATGTGGCAGGGACTGGGGTGGGGGGGTTCACTGAACCTGTCTGCTAGCATGTTGGCTATTTCCACTGGTTCAGCATATGTGTTCCCATTCACTACCAGTTCACCACAAATCTGGGCTTTTCCTTTACGGTTTCAGATATAGCTAAAGAAGGCCTTATGGTTATCCTTAGCCAGAGATGCTAATCTAGATTTGTAGTTAGCTTTAGCGGACTTTGCAAGATGCCTTATTTCCTTGTTCAAGCTGAGAAGGGTGTGCTTCCAATTTTGAGATTGTTCCTCCTTGCTCTTAGGCAGCAATTTCTTCCTCTTATTATATAACCAGTTTATGGTGGATGTCCACCAGGCAGGCTTGTTTTTTCTTGAGGATATTGCTTTGGACCTGTCAGGAATGGCTGAGTCAATACAGTTTTATAGATGTTTATGCAATACATTCATGTATATCCCAGTATAGGTGTCCTTGCCAAGAGCGGGGACAGGCGCTTTGAAGCTCTTAATGCCTTCTTGTAAGAGGTTGTAGTTGGCTTTAAAGAAGTTTTTTAGCCTAATTTACTGGGGGGGGGGGTGCTGATGTTATTGTTATTTCGAAAGAGACTAATTTATGATCCGACTTCACTAGTGAGGGCTGCATACTTGTGATGGTGCACCGTTCTACCATGTTGGTGAGTACCAAGTCTAGAATGTTTGGGCCCTTTGTGGAGGTGCCACCTATCTGCTCCAAAGCATTTGAGTTAACAAAGTCCAAGAACCTTTGGGTGAGTGCGTTTATACATGTATAATTTACTCAATCTATGGATGAGTAGTTAAGGTCACCCATAACTAGGGTGCTTGGTTGTAATTTGTGGGACTCAAGTAGATACAGGTAGGCAGTGTGAATATCATGGTTCATGGAGGGAGATCTATAGCTGATGATAACTTGGAGAGGGGTCTTTCCTATAGTTATTTGAACATGGAGTAACTCTAAGGAATCGTTCTGTTTAACCAATTAGGAGGTGTGTTTATCTTTGATGGATATTGATACTCCTCCTCTTTAAGTTTTTATGTGTTCATTTGGTGGACTGAATGTGTGGAAGGCATTATTTCTCAGTATGGCCAGGGTGCTCGCCACAACCTTGAACCAGACCTCTGCACAGATCCCTGCATCTTGCAAAGTAAAGAGTGCTTCCAGTTAGTGGAATTTCAGATTTAGACACCTAGCATTTAGCAGCATAATCTTAAGGTTGTTTTTTGAGGATATTGTTAAGTCTGGAATGGGGGAAGCAAGAGCCTTAGCCAGTAACCAAAAGCCCAGATGTGACAGGTGGAGGCCATCTCTGGCAAAGCATTGTGGTCTAACAACCATATCATCCCAGGCTGACATGTACTGGATCCCCTTAGAATGACACCAGCAACTAAGCTAATTGTTGATGTCAATCATTTTTTGTCTGTATTGAAGCGTCATCCTAGGTGAAGGTAGAATGCTGCTTAAGGCTAGGGACACACCAGCCTGGGAAACACAGTCAGAGAGCTCAGTCATGTCTCTCTTCATATAGTCCAGTGAGGTATGTCTCAAGTCATTCACAGTAACATGCAGTATGGCAGAGTCATATCAGTGCCTGTTGTTGAGAGACTTGAGTGCATATGTGCTGTGATGGATCCTGGCACCAAACAGAGAGCAGACTATGACCTTTTCCTTATCCAGCCCGGTGAGTGGGACATCTGTCTGTATCACAGTGGAGTTACCTATTACTAAAACATTTGATTTTGTGTTTTGCCTTAGGGGCATGTTTGGTGAGACACTGGACCGTGCATTTGTATGTGTACTGTGATTTGCTGGGAATGTATTTAAATGAAATTTATGTTTGTGAGGTTTCTGATCTCTAGATTGTTTTCTAGTGAGAACCTCTACATATGTAGGTTTAGGTGTTGTAAGCTTGGATGGTGCAGGAGGTGAAGTGTGTGAGTTGACAACCTGCTTAGTATCTGATATACTGATTTGTGAGCGCGAGAGTCTAGATTATTAATATAATTAATCTCTCACATATTGAATTTTTGTGAATTATGAAAAGTGGGTTGTCAGTTATCATGAGGTAATTGTTACACTGTCTCAGGATGGCCCTGTCGATCAGGTTGGCTGGAGAAATAGAGCCCTATGTGACACCACGTGTAACCCCCCCACCATCTCCACACACACTTATGTCTAGTCCCTTATCCTGTCTTATACTATTTGAAAAATAAATGGTTCAGTATTTAATGCTTTTAATTTGTTACTCATTTGTCAATTATCATCTTCTGTAGAATAGTGTTAAAAGCTTTTAGCAAGGACTAGACAGGCACTCTAGGCTCTCATCAAGAGGTACTGTTAACTTTACAAAAAAGGTGCAATATTTTATAGAAAAGATCTCCCATTAAAATTCATACTATACATTCCATATCCACTAGAAATACAAACCTTTTGTTCCTCTGGAATGGATACATTCCCTGTGTCCATCTGGATGTGAACATTTTGATTCCCTCCATGGCTTTACATAGAATGCTGGTAATATTAATGAGTCTGACACTATTTAGGTCTGATACAAACCTCTTTTTGCAAATAAATATTATTATAGTCTGTCACCACATATGAAGGAGATCTCCACATGCAAAATATTTTGTTTATCATAACTGATAGGTGGTATCTACCCTTATCTACCTTGATTCTTATATTGACCTTGATTCTGTGTAAGAAAGCAGCAGGTATATTGCCTGGTCGAATTAAACTTAAGTTTTTAGTTTTGGTTGTGGAATACTTGTCATATCTGCACTTATACAAAGGGCGTTTCTTCTTGTCTGAAGTCTGATATATTTCTTTTCTCATTGTGAAGTTTAGAAATTTTGTTTCTTCAGTGGCATTTACTCTCATGTGGCTGAGTGATCATGTCATTGTTTATTGATAACATTTCATTCCCAGTCTTTCTGTTTCAGATTTTTTTAATTAATTAAATGCCTCATTATTGATTTCCACTTTTGACATATACTCAGGTTAACTCAGTTCAGCTTTTATTGTGAGCAATATGAGCTTTAAAGTCTTAACTTCGGGCTACTGATATTGACTCTACCTGGTCTTGTGGTATGGCAACAGGTTTGTTTTATTGACTGTGGTAAGTGAGGTCTATGTTATGTGATATGTGTTTGAGGTTGAAATTTTGTTAAACTAAAAGCTTGTTGAGATACAGCTGCAGCTATAGGAGGTTAATGTCCATGAACTCTGCATGTATTGAAATAGCTGCATGTATTCTCACACAGCAGAGCTGATGTTGAGACTATCTCTCACAGATACTTAATGTCATTTCAAAAAAATAGTGAATCTTTCTTTGACCAAGATGAAGTTTTTAAATTGTCTGAGATAAGTGTTGTCTGTTAAGTCTGTGAATGTGGGTTTTATAAATAACCTATAATAAGATGTTTCATATATAAAATATAATTTCAATACATTTGGACTGATAGTCAGTATCTAACTGTCCTGTTCATAAAGGGATACTAAAGTGATAAGTTTAGTAATATTTTTATTTTAATGAATGGTTTGTGTTTACTTTATCTTTTTACAGCTGGCTTGTAGGATAGTACTTGATGCTGATGCCAACAATGATTTTAAAGTCAAGCTGGGAAAGGTTATGTGGGTATTGCAGTACACAGCTAGAGAGTGCAGACTGGAGGTCTCTCACAGTATGATTTTGAAATGCTCACTAGCATGAACAAATAAGGTTACAGTGGGATGGGCCTCTGAAGTCAAATTTACATAAGGGGCAGTTCTTAACAATACAATAAAGTCTTGTCTCAATCTAAATTTCCTGTTTGATCCCAGCCGTAAAATGTCTGTCCCACTACCTAAACCTAAGACTCCCTTACCAATCCCTATACCTAAAAACTACATATTCCACTAACTCCGTACTCCCTAATCCTAAAACTTCTTCTGCTCTCTAACCCCAAAATCCCCCTCCACATGGCTGCAGCTTTCCTGAAATCATATTCAAGTTTGATCATGAGGAGCAGCTTACATGAGCTGGAAAACTTGAGTTCCTTGCTTTCAGATGTTGGTTTTTCATACACTTGGCATTTCAGTGCTTGTAGCCTTCCCATCCATATGTACATATATGTGTGTGTGTGTGTGTGTGTGTGTGTGTGTGTGTGTGTGTGTGTGTGTGTGTGTGTGTGTGTGTGTTTGACTATAACATATGCAAAACCAGTATATTAAAATTCACATGCATGTCACACATGAACTCTGTTACATTGCCACTTTCTTCTTCATCTTCTTCTTTTTTGGCTTTTCCCGGTTAGGGGTCACCATGGCGGATCATCTGTCCTCTCATGATTGGCAGTGGAGTTTTAAGGTGTTGAGATGCCAGCCCAGCATCCAACCTTCCACAGAAGGCACACACATGCACGCACTCACACCTAGGGCCAATTTAGAGTGCCCAATCCACCTACAGCATGTTACATTGCCATTTTAATTACTCCAAAACATTACATTGCCTGTTTAATTACCATCAAAATTTGTATGAGTGTACTGTAAGACATTTTGTAATCCAAAGACAGTGTTTTTCTTGCTGTTTTTGGCAATGATTTTAGTAACTTATTGCTTGTTCTTCTTCCTTGTGAATCCCTTCTCCAATTTCCTGGTCCTAATAATTAAAGCAATCAGCCCTGGTCATTAACATTACTACATTGCAGTCTTATGGTTAACCTAACCCTATCTAGACTAGCAGCTGGATTCCAAAAGAACATTACACTGAGCATGGCATGAAAAATTAATTCTCTGGTAGAAATACAGCTCAGGCAGTTTCATAAAAAACAAGCAATCTGTATATGTTATAATGCAGAGTTGCATAGTATAATTGCAATGTCTGCACTGTATGAAAAAATAGGGATAAAATGAAATGTCAGTACATGGCATCATATCCAGATAGATACACGGTAGATATATTTTGCTAAAACCAGAATGTTTCCGTTGTGGAAATTGCAGTACAGTAACTAAAAAATGCAACATCCTGAAGATGAGTTGCAGAACACAGTGTTACTGCAGGGCATAATCTAGGAGGACCTGTGAATGCGTCTTACATTAAGATGATAGTCAGCATGGTGGCAAACCTGGCTGCAGCTAAGTTAGCTTTATTCAGGAAATTATAGATAGAAACAAGCTGGTCAGAGAGCTGGTGTAGACAGTGGTTGGGTTGTGTTAATCCTATATATCCTCACACAATCTTTGGAAAAATCTAGTCCCGGAAAAAAACTAATGTATGCCTTGATCTTGGGTTTACTAGCCTCTAAAACATTCCAGTGGCACAATGGTGATATGGTATGGTTCTTCCAGATAGCCACTAGCCACATCTAAAGGCATTTCCTACCAGTCATGGAATGACTACATTCACTTTCCGAGTACACCACAGGAGTGACAGGCTGCAATGGAATGGTTTGTTGAATTTCAACTTCGTCTTGTCCTTGTTGCAGTAGATTGCAACCGTGTGCTGATTAAAAAAAAAAAAAAAAAAAAACAAAGGGGCTGCCAAATGGTACTACAACCAGAAGGGGTAGGGCTCACTCATTTGTAAGGTAGTGTGTCCAGTGGATGACATAGTCAAAAACTTTATTGCAGCATACCATGGAAGCATTCAGGATGCTCCCAAATGGAGGGAAAGTGCCTTACATACAATTGGCACTCAGTCTTTTCAGGGGTTCCCATCTCTGAGGGGCTACTACTAGTTATGCTTGACAGTACTGAATTGTGTACAATTGTGCTGTTCCTGTGTAGAGCTGCACATCTAGTGCACATTATTATGTATACCAAGAGGTAACAGCAGTTATCCACTGGAGCCATGGGACACATTTAATACAGCACACACTGTAACATCTAACACTACTAAGTGAGTATTTGGTACGCTGAAAGCCTGAGTCAGATGTCTAGATGCATACAAGAGTTTACAGTAGTATACACAGCAGAAAAGGCTGCAAAGATGGTCACCATATATGTCATGCTGAACAATATGAAATCATCCAAGCATGGTGGCCTGTCAGCACTAGATATAGGTGAACCACTTCAAGAACATCTAAACAGGAACAAACAGAAGCTCCATTGGATGATCAGGAAGACCCACGTGAGTTACCAACAAGGCATGGGCAATGAAGGCTGCAGCCTTATATGCAAGCTCAGGCAACCTAACCCATGCATGCATTTAATTATAAACAGGCACATGTGCATATGTGACCTGTAACTGGGCCATCATACATGCACAGACATGAACTACTTTGTAGTACAGACTCTCATGAAAACTCCAAACAGACATATGCATGCAATACTATAACCTGGAAATAGGAAAGGGATGTGAAAGGCAAAGCAGTTAAAGTGATACAGTGTGGCGTGTTGGCAACTTCTTTAACTCATTCACTCCAATGGAGCTCAACAAGTTTCCACTGAAACTTACAATGGGCGGAGCCTAAGCCTTTTGAAATAATCAAATTATGTCCTCACATTCAAACAAATGTTCATATCTCTGGAAACATAGGGGTTATGAAAGAAGTATAAATGGCAAACCCTTCAGCACAGACTAGTTTTATAGTGAGAGTAATCTTTAGTATCCAGTTCTTAAACTGAATTTTATAAGTCACAGTTAGTACAATAACTATTACATTTGTATTATTTTGGAAATGACTTACAATACCTCAGCAACCACTCAAGTTACACACATACTTCTGTGGCTCTGCTTGACAGTGGCACAGGAAAATAATTTTCTTGGGTGGCAAAAGCCAGGGTACTTTTTTGGCTGGGCTTGTATAGGCCCTAGGGCTGATAGCCTAGTACCTACCTATGAACCTATGAACCTACTGTCAGCAGCAGTTTCCTCATCTAGCTGAGAGCTTTCATATGAGGCTAAGGAGTTCTGTCTGTGTTACCTGATTGTTGAGATATTTAGAAAAATGTTAAAATCATATATATATATGTTAATATCATGAAACAACAGTTAATATCTATTTATCTGCACTAGACAAAGGTCAAATATTAATGCAGTTGAGTTTGCTATTTTGTAAGCCTTAAGATGAAATATTTTAAAACCTTTTACATAGCATGGCTTTGGAATTATTGATGCAAATATGAGCAAGCAATATTTGACGCCTAGAGTTGTCAGTAGGAGTTAACTGCAGATACACCTGGAGGCATCACTTGGATGTAATGAGCAGAGGTGGGTATACCAACGATACTGTAGATGTGCTGTGTGTGCATGGACTGCAGATAGCGTATGCTAGTTCTTTAATAGTAGAATAGTAGACTATATACAAAGTTTAGATGTGTGTGTGTGTGTGTGTGTGTGTGTGTGTGTGTGTGTGTGTGTGTGTGTGTGTGTGTGTGTGTGTCTAAAGTAAAGATAGTAGCAGTAAAGCTAACATCACTGTGTATGGCTGATACAAGTAACAATTCTTACAGGCAAGCAATGTGATAACATTCTGCACTGTGTCTAAATCAGCAAAGGTACACTTTGTACCTGTAGAGAGTGCAACAATGTTCATTAGCCAATGTCATGCAGCACAATGACACCTTGTAGGGTAAGTACATATGAACGAGTACAAATGACCTGGATTTGCAACCATTGTCTTTCACCTGTGATGCACACAAGGTGGTATGTAAATGGTATGTCCTCATCTATGTAATGTAACTGTCAGCAGTCCACGCAAATGTTCCTTAACACAGGAAAACCATTGCATGCAGTGACAGCACACAGGGAGCAAATGTTATCAAAATCATCATCATAATCAGCCTCCTTTTTTCCCATTTTTTTACATGGGGTTGGGGTATCATGTTAACTGTCTCCGTCTCTCTCGATTCAGTGCCACACTCCTGCTTTCTTCAACACTCATGCCTGACTGTCACAGATCTTCTTTCACACAATCCATCCACCTCTTTGCTGGACATCCTCGCTTCCTCTTACCTTCTTCCTGTCTGTCCCAAATCTTCCTCACCAGATTGTCTTCTGCTTTCCTACACATGTACCCAAACAACTGTAATCTATTCTCTTTGATCGTTTCTGCAATTGGGGCTACATTGGCTTCTGCTCTTATGTAATCATTTCTTCATCTGTCCCACAGTATGCATCCTGCTACCTTTATCAGTCACTTCATCTCCATCACCTCTAGCTTCCTCATCTGCTCTGCCTTTACTGCCCAGGTTTCTGTACCATACAGTAGTACTGGTCGTACCACTGTTTTGTACACCTTACTTTTCAGCTTCTTTGGCATTCTTCTGTCAAGGACTCCACATGATACTCTATGCCAGTTGGCTGCAGCCCCTCTGATTCTAGCTTTTACCTCTTCATTCAGACTACCCTTCTCCTCAACCACCCCTCCCAGATACTTGAAGCTGTTTACCTGTTCCACTATCTTCCCTTCTATCTCTATTCTCAGCTTCTTCTGATATACCCAATTTGCTGCCATTACCACTGTCTTATCTGTGCTTAGTTTCATCCCATGTGCCTTCAGATTTTCATTCCATTCTCCTATCCTTTGCTGAAGTTCTATCTCAATGTCTGCCTGTACTGCCACATCGTCTGCATAGACCAGCTTTGTTGATCTGTCCCCTCCAACCTATTTGCTAATGTAATCCATCACCAGTATGAACAGCAGTGGGTTCAGAGCTGAACCCTGGTGTACACCCAGTCTCACTGGGAACCCTCTGTGAGGCTGAACACTGTTCGTACTTGAGTCCCTGGGTCCTTGTACATAGCCTGCACTAATTCTACCAATGTTTCTGGGACTTCAAACCAACACAGTACTGCCCAGATTAGTTTTCCTGGGACCTTGTCATACGTTATCAAAATATGTCAGGTAATAGAGGTTACAGGGTACATGCATGTGTTATGTGTGCATAGCAAGTGGTGCACAAATGTAGGATGAAAGGTTGCTCACACTATACTGTTGTATGTATGCCAAGAACCTTGTATGCACAGATGTTAGAGTAACTATAAGTATGTTAGGGCTATGTCATACCTTATAATGCATGTGGCTGATAAAGGTGTTCCTTATGTAGCTCGGCTTGCAGTATGGATATAAACATATAACGCAATGGCCGAAGTAGAGGTGCCTTACGATGCATGCCCACATCTGCTGGGGTGGCAGGTGACAGACAGCCCTACAACATGAAGGTAATATTTATTTACTATATATGGAATAACAGGAATATCTTTATGCAATGTAAACCATGCCTTCAGGCAATGAATGGATAGTAAATTGTCATGATGGGTGAAAAGTGTAAAATTACTGAGGGTTTTATTCATGGCCTGTAATTAGCTGTGCATTGTAATATACACACCTGTCACACACACAGAAAACATAGCAAAGCTAAAATGCATAACCATATTGCACTGCTTGCACTTTCAGGGAGTAAAAATTTGTGGCACCAGGCTTGAGAAAGACCACAAAGTTACAAAATGTGCTGCGGTGATACAGATGTCATCATCATCATAGGCTGGCTGACACATCAACACACTACTTGGGAGGACTGTGATGGATACAGTAATGTAGATGAGGTCACTTATGCTGCCAAGTCCCATCTCATGTCTGAGCTGCCTCACAATGGCAGCATCCCTCATCTCCATGTTGTGTCACTCATTCTCTGGTGGCTGTGCTTTTTGTTGGTTAGTAGTTAGTGCTAGAAACATCATTCTGTGATTGCACATGAAGAACAGCAACACCATATGGCCATCAGTACAGAGTCAGCCCAATGGCCTGAGTGCCAGTTGTGACATGTGCATGGTTACATAGAACACTACCCTGAGATGGCACGGAAATGAGGTAGGTCATGGTACATTTGGCATGTGCAGCACTATAGCACTGTTCATGTACAGCTGAAACAAGTTGCTTCAATGAGCATGCTATATTACTATACTATATATATTATAGTACTATAAAGTTATGGAGTCTGTGCTACTGACAGCTCAACTGGAAAACACACGTTATGTACAGTGCCTGAAATTATTAGTTGTACAGCCTTTTGCATAAATTAATGTGGACACATACTTATGTATGTGTTTGTAACAACATAAGCAAAAAAGGTCATATATACCCTGATGAGGGGATGGTAATGACTGCAACAAGATGTAGAAAATTATATTCATCTACAGGTACATCAAGGGAATGGACATGTATTACTCAACAGTATATACTTATGCAGACTCCAAACCAGTTACAAGCGGCGTCCCAGAAGGCTCAGTCCTGGGACCTCTCTTGTTCGGTATATATTTCTCGGAGCTACAGGCCAACACGGAAGTACTGTGGCTGACCAAGTTCGCAGATGACTGCAAACTGGGCACCATAATCGACTTTCCAGCCGACACAAGCATCCTCCAAAAGGGCCTCATAGAAACAGACAACTGGTGCCAGAACCATGGCCTCAAGCTAAACGCCAAAAAGTGTATAGTCATCCCCTTTGGTAAAAACAAAGTGCCCACAAATTACCACATAGGTGATAATCCATTAAATACGGAAGAAGTAATTAGGGATCTGGGGACCCAAGTTGATAGCAATCTCTCATATGACAACCACATGGCCAAAGTGGTTAGAAAAAGATTTTATACAGCCCACCTAATCATGAAGGGATTCACATCTAGATCAGGGGAGGTCATCGTGCCTCTTTACTCATCCCTCATCAGGCCCATAATTGAGTACAATGCCCCTTTTGGGATGTACCTTACCAGACACCTGCAGCAACTGGAAAGACCCCAAAAGAACCTCATCAAGAGGATCAAAGGGCTCAAACAGATGCCATATGCTGCCCGGTTAAAGAAACTCCAGCTCTACTCAGTGGCATACTGCCTGCTCAGAGGCGATCTGTGCCTGATGTATAAAGCCATGTCCAACCCGGAATTAATGGACATGCTGCACCTCAGAAAATCCAAATCCCATTGAGCTACGCGCTCGAGAGACTTGAACCTCAGCACTGAAATAAATAGGACATGCTGGAGGGACAGATTCATAACCCAGAGGCTCCCTTCACTCTGGAATAAAATCCCAGTCCAGGTTAGGCAGAGTCCCTCATTGACTCTCTTCAAGAGGAATCTTGATGAGTGGATGGGAGATTGTAGGTTTACCCTGGGTATCACTTCTGTGTCACTGTTAGACAGAGGCACAGTATACTAACCTTGAAAAAGAGCAGAGCAAAATTTATTTAAAATGGGTGGCGAAAGCCAAACACACTCTGGCTAGGCTTTTAAATGCCCTAGGGCAGATAGCCTAGTATGAACCTATGAACCTATGAACCTATACAGGAATATATGGCATGTATGATTAATACAGAGTTTGGCCATAGAATTTGATATATCCTAATATACTGAACAAGTACTTGCACAATGCCATATATGTAGAACATAGCTAATATCAACCTGTATGCAGCTAATATCAACATGTATGTAATATTACACTGACACAGACAGTGTTGTGAAGCATACATATATTTGAGGAAAAGTTACAGAAATTCACAGTCATGCAAACATGCCATTAGTGCTATGAAAGGACAATGTAAGTATTCTACTGAAGAACACAATCATTTGCAAACTGAAGCAGACAGACATAATGTTCAACATATGTATAATGGTACACTATGCAAGTTGTCAGTGTTTCACAAGTAAGTTCATTTCCGTTCAGAGTCCACAGATGCATATGTTTAACCATGTGGGCCTTTGTGGGTAGCCAAGGGCTTTGAATCAATATATATGTAGTATATATGTAAAACAATCTTTGCAATATAATGAAATGCAGATGTGCTACAAAACAAGTACTAGTAAAAACAAATACATTATTTAAAACTTAACAGTATTAAAATGTGGCTAGGAAAAAAGGCAAACAAGCCAAGTACTCATTCAGTTACCCCAATGTTCTTCTGCAACAAACATTGCAGTGGTCCAGTCTGCAGTAAACTACCATTTAAATACAGATACCAGTCAATATTAATGATGCTAAATAACATGAATGTTATAGAATCTTATTAGGATGTTACAGCATAAACTGTTTAGCTGATGATGACAGATATCAGCTGACATGCATGAGCATCCAGGATAGATTCTCATGTGAAAGCACATCTGTACATGTGACATATATGCAAAGGCTATGTGTAACTATTAGATGCAAAATTTAAAATCTGTTGATTCATGTGTGCCAAGGATATTTCTTTCTATCTGTTCATCTGATTGGCAGACAGAAGGAAGATGTTGACTATGAGATGACTAGGCAGAGTTTGTGTGCCAAACTGGACTACATATGAGTCTGTGCATATGCTTCATATTATTATGAACAACAGGTGTAGGACTCTGCATGAGCCTTTCCCATAAATGTTGTGTAGGAGAGCATTACCGATGACCTAAAATGCTACATGGGCATTTACTGGATCACCATTCAAGTCAGCTTCATGTTCAACATCATCATCTTCCCTTTTTCCCATTTTTATACATGTAATCAGGGGTATTGCTCTAACCATACTCATATTTCTTGATTCAATGACAGTTTTTACCTTCAGTGATGGCCATGCCTGACTGTTGCAGATCTTCTGTCATGCAATCCAGCTCTTTGCTAACACCTTCATTTCCTGTTGCATTCTTCATAGCTAACTCAAATCTTCTTCCTAAAATTGTTTTCTGTTTTCCTGCACATCTACCCAAACCACCATAATCTGTTCTATGTGAAGTTTTCTGCAATGGGAGCTACTTTTGCTTCTGCTTTTCTGTCCACAATTCTTAGTCTGTTCCACAGGGTGTGTCCTTCTATCCATCTTAGGCACTTCATCTCCATCACCTCTAGTACCCTCAATTCTCTGCCAATTCGAGTGCTCGTGACAGTTTTTTAATGATGGTGTCAGCAACAGCAGCAAACACAGAAATATATGAGCAATGGAAGTGCAAACAACACAAATGTTAAGGATGGAGTGGAAGTCACTAATGGAAGTCATGGAGGAGGTAAAAATTAAAGTGCAAAGTGATCTGCATAACAAAAATGACACGGAAAGGTATAGCATAAATATGTATGCAAATGATGCTGTTTTAAGAAACTGAAATATATATAGGACCTGGGGAAATAAGGTAAGACAGTAATGTGATGCAACACTCTGCAACAGTCTCCACTGTACCTAACAACAATAAAGTGTTAACAGTGCATTCATGCTATACCTTGAACGTAATTAAACATGGAACTATGGTTGCCCCCAAGGTGGTTTACTGCAGCAAGTCAATCCACATGCCATTATATCCACATTGTAATGTAAAAGTGAGACATTGCAGCAATCAGACTGCAAGGAGTCATAAAAACACATGCCTCTGAAATCTATCACTTGTGTAGATAGATTGCATCAGAAAAGAACATGCACTAGACCTCCAGAGATCAGAAAAACAAGTAATCTCTGTGGTATCCCCGAAATCTCAAACAACCCACTAAACAAGTATAGTGGGTCCAAACAAAAAACAGTCCCCCGGATTCATGAAGCCCGGCGCAAGGCCGGTGTAAGGCCTGCGCCGGCCGTGCGGCATATAAATGGTGTAGTAGCGCCATATGCATATTAATGAAGGTGCGCCGCTACCACATCCATGTGCATAGGACACGTGTGCGAGTGCATGGGCGTTAGCTGCGCCCGGAGGTGTCAATGTCGGCTGGTGATGAGCAACCTAAACTGCTGAATATTATAGCCTGCCTGCAATAGTAATTGCACCTATCAGTGTCCGTGGATAATGAAACGTATGCAAAGCACGCAAGACAGTTCCCGGCCACACAAAATGGAGAATCAAACAGAAATGCACGCAACATAATATAAGTTTCCGTCCATGGAACAAATGATATTTAAAATCGTGTGTCCGTAATGTACTGCACTGTCAGAAGTTATACCCAGTGGAAGTGAAGCGCATCATGTCAGCGCACCGCCAATACACACATCTAGCCCCATGGGTATTGTTACCAGCAGTCCCACAGTGGTAGTGATAGTACACAGCAGGGCAGTTGTGGCTATATAACAACCATAAAGAAACCTGACAGTCCAAATTGTATACCAAACACACACAAACATATGTATATTAAAATGTGCTATACACATGAACAGGAACGTAACCGTCACATACACATAGGATGCTATATGCGGAACCGGGATATCCAAAAGTAGAACCCATGCATGCAAATGCAATACGCAACAACCCCAGTATAGCACATAACCCGCACCCATGTCAGAATGTCCACCAAATCCAGCTACCAGCCTTGCGCATCCGTACACCTGCACATAGCGTGTATTCCCCATATGTAGTAGGAAGTATCGTCCTAGGCAGTGTCCGGATTGCAAATATGTATCCCACGATTGTAAACATCCCATCACAGGTACGTAAATCCAAATGCCCGCGCGTTAATGTTCCGGCAAAATGTGTGTACATCCCGCGTGGGATAAGTAACCTGTTGAAACCTCAGAGTTGTTTACACGCCACGGTGTCCATTACTGTACACATCTGGGCAAAACATGTATGTGTAGTCACAGTACTGTTCAGTTTCTACACAGACATGCAAAACATACTACGCAGGATGGAACAGCTGTCCACCATGCAGGTCACCCCACTAGGGTTGCCACCTGTTCAGATGGCCAAGGTGGGATATCCCTTGTAGAAATGTGAGAATTTGCAGGATAAAACATACCCCCGGCCAGTGCAAAGGACAGAATTACACGTGTATGCCAAGATAAAAGCTTATTCCATAGCATTTGAATAGCTTATGCTATCCCAAATAATAGTTATGTGTACCAGATACAAAATACCTGTATCATGCAACTAGTAAAGAAAATAAGAAATATATTATTGTCTTAAAATCACAGGACATTTGCCATGTCTTAGGTGTCATCGCAGGACACAACTGTCCAAAGTGGGACCTCCCCTCACAAAGAGGAACAAGTGGTAACCCTACACCCCACTTAATTATCGACAGTATATATTCAACTCAATCACATACCGACACCACCTCGGAACCTATTACAGCAACAAAACCTGGACAAAGGCTAAAAGGATGGGTGGACAAATAGGGACAGATGTAATTACTGCTCTCACAAACTTCAAAAGTTCACTGAATAATAGTATGTACATAAGCATGAAATGTTGTGAAGGATGTGGGGTAGTCCCCAGTATTACAGAGGTCCGTACATTTATACTGTAACAAACCATCACATATGTTGACTGTACTACTGCATACCTGTAGTTAATTCATAGTTAAGTCATGTGCAAAATAATAACCCTCATAAGAATGAATACAGGAAATAGTCAAATGTGAATGGGAACACCACTCACCGTGGATTATGTATTGTAACCACCCCCACCCATATTATGTATTGCCAACATCATAAGCTGCTGACAGGTGCCCAAACACCTGTGTCTGTAAACACAGATAAAATGTTTAAAATGGACAAACCCTGTCCATGTGCTTTGTCTGACATTTGAACACAGTCAGGGCGGTTCCGTTCACCAGGCAGACAAGCCTAAACCCAGATCACCACATGAACACCCTGACAATTAAAAACTTGTATGTGTCAGGACTATAAGCCTTGGGGTTCTGAATATCCCTGCAGTGATGAAATATGCAGTCTGGGTCCAGAGCAGTAGGGAATAGGGAATGTGTAACATGTAGTACCGCATTTTTCCCAGCAGGAGAATGGATGCCTGTGTCGTAAGTGAAGCTGTGAGGCATATGTTAATGTAGCTGTGTACTATGGGTATGCATATAAATGAGTCAGAACACCAAACGTATAGTGGTTACAGCATCCGGCCAACGTGAATGCAGTCCCGGTTCAACTACGACTACAGCACATATAATGTTAAAGTGTAATGAATGCGTCTGTACTGTACAGACATTTAAATATGTAAAGGTGAACGTGTGTTTTGCATATGTCCGTTAACCGGATTACAGATAATTTACTGGTACTGTCACAAGTAATAAAGCCCACGTAAGCACAGAGACTTAGTAAACATATGTAACCCACAATAAGGATATGCATGGCCGCGTAACCCACAATAAGGAAATGCAAGTGTGCCTGTGCGTGTGTAATCTGCTCACAGCATAGCAAATGAATGCTAGTTTCTACACGTAATGTCTATATATGGATATATACATTTGTGTATAGATATATATATCCACAGACTTAAACTAAATAAATATATGAAATAAAGAATGTACAGATATATATATATATATATATATATATATATATATATATATATATATATATAAATATATATATATATATACATACATATATATATATATATATATATATATATATATATATATATATATATATACATACATACACTCAAACACATACAACATCAATTGATATATACCTAACAAACATATAAACAAATGTCCTCGTAGATATAACACATGTACATAAATAGGTTACACCATAGCTAGTATGGATACACATAACAGACATGCAATTAAGGTAAAAACACTGCTGCTCCCAAAACTACTGCCCGGAAAGTATCAGTGTGCCAGATCTGTAAGTTCTACTCTTTAAACATGGATATAGGTGTCCTTTGCAGGACTCCAAAAATAGTGAATCTATAAATGCACAGCCCTGTAATGATTGCTGCAAAGAAGTGTCATCCACAACTACAATATAGCTGTACATGCAACAGTAGCTTCTGCAAGTGTAATAACACATGGGTTGACAGAATGTAAGACATATGTACCGACATGCAGAGAGTGGATAGTGCTTAGAAGTATCGTCATAATTTATTATCGCTCACATTAAATATGTGTTATGACTACTGTGGAGGGGTGTCATGTCTGGGAATCATGGGTATGCAATAATGAGCCTAGGTGCCTAGGTGTTGGTTGGCACAGATTTATGAGGTCCGCCCCATGGGAGTGTTTAATATACCTATGTGGGTATAGCAGATGCCTCTAACTTCCTAAAATGAAGAACCCATCTACCGGATATCGTGTAAACTATTTGGGGAAGACGTAGCGAGTTATATTAGTGTCGTGCTGATTATCATGGACGACATGCATTTAATAAGATGGTAACCATACCTCTCAATCAGAATAAGACATCTGGACAAAGGCATTGTAAAATAAGTACAAATAGGGAATATCTCAAATATTCCTCTTACAAAGTCAGAACGTGGATAGAATAATGGATCAGTCAATAGTATGAATGTTTTGAGGGTTATTAATTGTAAATAACAAATGTCTGTCATTGTCTAACCCCACAGTCCCAAATGACTTCCCACTAAATTACCAGAAAGGCATTGCACAATATTATTAAAAAAGGAACAAAATCAGACATCTAAGTTAGGGACATTTATCCTAAATGTGTACAGTTGAGAGGTATGAAGGTAACCCTGACCTAAATAAATGTACAGAACTAGTGCGATTAGGTGGACAGGTGTGAAGAAAGACGTGATGACAAATGACAAAACATGTATAAGTCAAAAGCATGTACCTCGACAAATCTGGATGAATACTAATGCCCTGTGATAGTCAATGTGTAAGGTTAATAGAAACAACATAAATGTGTCCCTCAGGGTGCTATGCAGTGTCCACGAGACAGTGTTCAGTCTCCCACACACGCATGCGAGTTCTGCCACTGACGGAAAGTGCAAATACCGGCGAACACATAAGGTAGATGATAGCAGAATATGTTTTGATCAGCAGCTGTTGGCTTTTGTGAGGAACACAACACTCTGGGTGGGTGTGTCCTACAAAAGGAATGTAATGGCATCTGGCCTGTGATTTCTCCATATATTGTGTGTAGTGGTGTAATAAAATGACATATCTTGTATCAGAAACAGATACATGTTATAGGAAACAGTATCATCGACTATACCACTACAAGACAAATCTGAAGGTATGAAAAGTGCTGAAGTAGTCAGTTTAGTATTGACTGCAGGTATGTGTGGACTTGTCAAATGTCACAGCTGTACATATAGTCCCGATAGGGCTGTCACCTCTACAAATGATGAAAGTAGGAGGTGCTCTGCATAAATGACAGACGTAGCCGGTCAAAACATACCTACAGCCATGCCTACTCCACAAATAGACATATTAGCACACATCAAAGCTTAGGCCAGGATTCAGGAAGCTTTGGTTGGCGTACGAGTAGAGTAAGAGAAGAGCAAGGCAAGATGTCCGCCGAGCTATTCAGCAATATCCTGTAGGGGCGTGTAACACAGCCCCTCAAACGAACGTTGCATGGACAATGTTAGGATATGCAAATTACCCCATTTGTAGGTGAAAGCTATGCAAATGATGTAAAATATGTGATACATGAAACAGTAAGCTGTCCGTGCAAGAGTAGAGGTATGTGCAGAAATGTACACGGATGTTAACCGAGTAACATTCTGCAAATAGCTAAATGGAGCATAGGTATCACAAGGGATAAGAAACTAAGAGTAATGCTACTCAATGCCAGAAGTCTAAACCTCAAGATGCACGCACTCGAAACTCTCCTTAGTATGGAGAACATCGATATCTGTGCAGTAACAGAAACCTGGTTCAGGACTCCCGAGAACACCCCAGCACTACCAGGTTATACCTCATACCATGCTTTTCGGCCCCAAAACTTGGACCGAACCACAAAAGGAGGGGGAGTATCGATATTCATCAAAGATACCCACACCTCCAGGTTGGTGGCAAACCACGAAGCATCAGAGACTATCCATGTGCAACTAACAGTGGGTAAAACTGCCTTCCAGTTTATAGCCTGCTACAGACCACCTCCCAAACCCAGGAACCCCACTCGGCCTTCCTGAGAACACTGGAAAATATGAAGGTCTCTCCAAACACCATTATATTGGGCGACTTCAACTACCCAAACATAGATTGGGAGCATTACTCTAGCTCCAACACCCTTGCCCAAAGGTTCCTAGAATTCATAAACTCAAATGGTATGGAACAACTTGTTACCACTCCCACAAGAGGGGAAAACATACTGGACCTGATCATCACCAACATGGGGACTCTATGCTCCAGACCAGAAGTGTATCACTCACTGGTAAGATCAGACCATAAACTGATCTCACTGGATATTCACATCCCGACCCCACCCCCTGCCCAGAAAACCACAGTGGAAAACTTCTCTAAAGCAAATTTCACACTCCTCAAAACCGAGGTGGAATCCTTCAAAGCCCGGCCTGTGGAAAATACGGCCCAGACCGCAGAATCCTTTATAAATGCATTCTATGAACACCTTCAGGAATGCATGGATCATGCAATCCCAAATAAAACCAAGACCCAATCCTCCAAAGGCAGACTGAGTCTGGTGGACCCCAGCCATAAACAAACTATACAATATAAGGAGGAAGCTACTACATGATAGAGCAAAATCCCAAAAAGGGAAGGCATCTCTGATCAGTATTAGCAAAAAACTAAGGGCAGTCATAAAATCGCCAAAGGCCAGCTTCGAGAGAAAAATTGCACAGGACACTAAGGATAATCACAAGGCTTTCTTTAGTTATGTTAGGAACCTGGGTGGGAATTCCCAGATATGCTCAGAATTAGTCCAAAATGACAAAAATACACCGAACCCACAGACATTGCCAACATCCTAGCTGACAGGTTCAGCAAACTTCCCCCTCCCCACCAAAGGGCAAATATCTATGCCAGCAGAGTGCTGCCCCTGACATCTCAGATGCTCAGGTGGGAGCCGCCTCCAAAGCAAAAACACAGCATCAATGGGACCAGACGGTGTCCCAGGCTGGCCCTACATGAACTCCCAGAAGAGCTAAACCCAAACATAAAACTACTGTTCAATCTCAGCCTTACTACAGGATATGTACCCAAAGAGTGGCATACAGCAACAGTGGTCCCTCTCCATAAAGGTGGTGCCTCAATGGACCCTGGAAACTATCGCCCCATAAGCCTGACTAGCTTGGTCTGCAAAGCTATGGAAAGGATCATCATGGACCTCATAAATAAAGATATTGGGGACCTACAGACACTGGATCCTACCCAGTTCGGCTTTGTTAAAGGCAGACCCTGCCTCTTAAACCTGGTTGACTTTTTTGAAACAGTCACCAAGGCCATTGACAAAGGGAAGGTGGTCCACACAGCCTATCTGGACCTCGCAAAAGCCTTCGATACAATACCCCACTCGGGCATTATAGATAAGCTCACCAGCTTAAATATAAACCCCTATGCCACTAGATGGGTTGCAAACTGGCTCAAGGACAGAACCCACATGGTTAGAATTGCTGGAGCCATGTCAGACTCCAAACCAGTTACATGTGGCATCCCACAAGGCTCAGTCCTGGAACCTCTCTTATTTGGTATATATTTCTCGGAGGTACAGGCCAACACAGAAGGACTGTGGCTGACCAAGTTCGCAGATGACTGCAAACTGGCGCCATAATCGACTCTCCAGCCGACACAAGCATCCTCCAAAAGGGCCTCATAGAAACAGACTACTGGTGCCAGAGCCATGGCCTCAAGCTAAACGCCAAAAAGTGTATAGTCATCCCCTTTGGCAAAAACAAAGTGCCCACAAATTACCACATAGGTGGTAATCCATTAAGTACAGAAGAAGTAATTAGGGACCTGGGGACCCAAGTTGATAGCAATCTCTCATTTGACAACCATGTGGCCAAAGTGGTTAGAAAAACATTTTATATAGCCCACCTAATCATGAAGGGATTCACATCTAGATTAGGGGAGGTCATCGTGCCTCTTTACTCATCCCTCATCAGGCCCATAATTGAGTACAATGCCCCTTTTGGGATGTACCTTACCAAACACCTGCAGCAACTGGAAAGACCCCAAAGTACCTCACCAAGAGGATCAAAGAGCTCAAACAGATGCCATATGCTGCCCGGTTAAAGAAACTCCAGCTCTACTCAGTGGCATACCGCCTGCTCAGAGGTGACCTGTGCCTGACGATAAGGCCATGTCCAACCCGAATTAAAGGACATGCTGCACCTCAAAAATCCAAATCCCATCGAGCTACATGCTCGAGACTTGAACCTCAGCACTGAAATAAATAGGACATGCTGGAGGGACAGATTCATAACCCAGAGGCTCCCTTCACTATGGAATAAAATCCCAGTCCAGGTTAGGCAGAGTCCCTCATTGATTCTATTCAAGAGGAGTCTTGATGAGTGGATGGGAGATCATAGGTTTACCCCGGGTATCACTTCTGTGTCACTGTTAGACAGAGGCACAGTATACTATCCTCAAAAAAGGGCATAGCAAAATTAATTTAAAATGGGTGGCGAAAGCCAAACATACTCTGGCTAGGCTTATAAAAATCCA